>NC_088863.1:37331061-37371514 GCF_032884065.1 Artemia franciscana
TTAAGTTTAGGTTAAGAGTGATATTTTACAATTTATTGGTCTGTTTCATGCATATATTACTTTATTGGATAGAAACGAATCCCAGATATGTTTTCTTTGATTATTATTTTACGTCAGAATAGATCAAAAATGGAATTTGAACGTCTTTCAAACACTTTCGAACAAATAATTTTAATATTATTGTCATCTTTTTAAAATCCATTCTACAAAGAATTTGGTAGCCACAGAGGCATCTAATATCTCAATTTTCCATTCAGAGCAGTGTCGCATTCGAACCCCAAAGCCAACGGAAAAGTTTACTCTGTATTTGCTTCAGACTAATATTTTGTTTTGTTTCTCTCTCTTTGTGTATAAAATTTATAGTAACCAGATAAATACACTACAACGTAAAGCCAAAGCTGATTAATATCGTAATCAAGTTAAATCTCGTGAAGGTAACCCTAGAAAAACATGGCAAATTATAAAATCCATCATAAGTCCTAATTATGATGGTATATTTCCAGACGGTATACATAATGATTATACAATTGCTGTTAGAATGTGCCGTCATTCTACTAATGTGGGGAAGAATTTGGTTCAAAGTATAGTTATTTCTGAGCAAGAAGGTAGTTTCAAAAATATTTATTGAATGCAAGTGATGTTTCAACATATTTGAAGCCAATCAGTGCTTCGGCGCTTTCTGGAAAATTGAAAAATATGAAAAATGGACCTTCAGGCTCTGATTTTGTAACAGTTAAAACTTTTAAGTATATTTACCCTGTTTTTTGCGGTCATTTAGTGTATTTATTTAATGAATGTTTAAGGACTGGGGTGTTTCCAAGTTGTCTTAAAATTGCAAAAGTTATTCCTCTGTATTAAGGCGGGGATACAAATGTACTAGAAAATTATAGGCACATTTCTGTATTACCAGTATTATCCAGATTGTTTGAGAAATTAATAGTTAAAAGAATGGTTGAATAGTTTATCTACTGAGCTGTTTTATATTTGACAACTTTTGTGAGTGATGCGTTGTATAATGGTATGAAAGTTGCTTCTGTTTTTCTTTATATTATAAAAGCTTTTAACTGCGTCGACCATTTTATACTCATTGCCAAATTAAAAAATTGTGGTTTTAGAGGACCATTTCTTGAATTACTGTCCTCGTTTTTAAAAGAAAAAAACTCAATACGTGCAATTAGGGGATGTCATTTCTTCAGTCGGTAATGTTAAATTTGGAGTACCTCAAGGATCTGTTTTTGGTCCCGTGTTATTTCTAGTTTTTGTAAATGATCTATGCAGAGTTTTTTAATATGATTTCGTATGATCTTGATTTTGGATGTGACGGAGAAAAAGTAATTGTTCCCAGCTTTGCCGATGACACTCATTTAGCTGTAGCTGCACAAACAGGAATTCAGCTGTTGAGTCATATTAGTTCTTGTCTAGAGTTTGTTCAAAAGTGGACGAAGCTTAATAAGTTAATTTTGAATTATAGTAAGATTATATTAGTATTAAAAACGCTAGGAATGTTGGTATTTTAAGAAAGTTGAAGCACATTTTCCCAAGAGATATTTTAAGAACACTGTATTATTCCTTACTTCATTCTTATCTGCTATATTGTTGTTCTGTTTGGGGTAGTACATGTTTTTCTCATCTCCATCACATTCGAGTTTTGCAGAATAAAGCGCTTCGACTGTTACGCGGTGTTGGTTTTAAAGACTCGGTACAAAAGAGATATATAGATTGCAAAATCTTGCCTTTAGCGGGACTTATTACTTTTATTGAAGCCTGTTTATATATAAATATTTTCAAAATTGTTTACCGATATGTTTTAAAAGTATGTTTGAATTAGGAAGTGATATTCATACACATTTTACAAGACAGTTTAATGTAATTCGTTGTCCGCTTGCTATTACCCGTTGATCTCAATTTTCTATTTGGCATCTAGGACCCCATGCATGGAATTGTTTACAAACGATTTTGAGAAACATGGATAATTCTCATGAATTCCGGCGAGAATTAAAGCTATTTTGCCTAGATATTCATGGTTTTGATAGTTGAGTGGAGAACAAGTGGACTCAAGATGTTGGTTTTGTTTCAAGCGATACTGGTCAGGTGGTTTTAGTTTCTTTTTGTTTTGTCTTTTTTGAAATGTAATCCCGAATCGATCGAAATGCGGGGTAATTGAGTTTTTTTTTTTTCTTTCTTTTTGCTCTCCTTTTTTGTATTGTTTTTATTTGTACGTGTACTGGGGTTGTAAGCCAAAACAAGCTCTGCTTCGGACCATTTTTATTTTTATTTTTTCTATTTATATTAATAAACCCATCTCCCTTTCCCTCTCTCTCTCTCTCTCTCTCTCTCTCTTTGCCTAACCATTATGCTAAAAATGATTTTCTACAAGGTTTCTGGTTTCAATAAACACACATACGATGTTTTATGTTGATTTATTAAGCAGAGCTCTTAACAGGGTTTCTGGGAGTTGTCAGGTCCGATTAAGCAATTGAAATGGTGAAGTCCAGGCCAGAAACTTGGAAACAAATACTTTAATTCGAACAAAATTTTCAAAAAACTTTCGTTTCGATACTAATACTAATACAACTACAAACTCATCCAGCACCAATCCACCCGAGGCCCATACACTAATATATGCTTCTCCTCCGTCTCAATCTGTTCAAGGATTTACAGTTAAGCCACTCCAATAAATACTGTAGTGGTATGAAATCACGTTTATGTATAATTAATTGTATGAGATATGATCATTTTAACGAGATACTAAAAAAATCTTTAGGAATTTCTTCTGGAATACATCTAGAATATGATCCTCAATATTTTGAAAATATCCATATTTCAGAATCATATATAACGGTTGTTATTGCATTACTTCTAGTATCCTAGTCTTACTTAGAAGACCTAATTTCCTATTCTTCCAAACTTTCTAAACTGCCAAAAAAATACTCCTGGCTAACCTAATCCTTTAATATCTCTGCATCCCCCGTTCAGAAAAATTAATGCTACATAAGTCAGTGAAGCTATTTACCTTGTCTGTCTTTTCGTATTATAATGTCATTTTTCATCTTCATTTAATCCTAATTTAAAAGACTAAGCTTTTTTTTATCGTTAATTTCAAAACCTATTTTCTCATCGCGAACACTGAGGACCTTCAAAAATGCATGAATTTGGCAAAAAAAAAAAAAAACAAAAAAAAACAATTGTCTAAGAATTTCAAATTCATCTGTATATCACGAGACAAGGGAGTTTTACCACTCCCATGTTTACAATATTCTCCGATTGCCTTTGCTGTTTTCCTTAGGATATTGTCCATCAAAATAATGCATATAAATGGGGACAAAAAATAACCCCGCTTAGCTGCCAATTGCACGCCAAACATATTACTTCTCTTACTTCCTGCATTTTTTCGGCGACGTTATTCTCGTGCATGGAACTAATCCCTTTAACATATTAATCTTATATGCCCTAAACTTTCCTAGAACCACCACTAAAGCTTCTCTACACCTGAATATAATACATGTTCATAGTCTCTACAACTTAGAACCATAGGAGTCGAATAATTGACACATTTCTCTATTATTAATCTAAGCATGGAAATTTGGATAATGCAATCTTTTGCCCTTCCTAAAACCACACAGTTCTTCTCTCAAAAGTTAATCTGTAGCATATCTCAGTTTAATAAATATCATCATGCAACAAGCAACTTCCTTCTAAGGAAAATCACTCTAATCTATCACTGATTACTGCACTGAACTATTATGACATTTTGAATAAAGGGACTTAATTTGCTTCCTAAAATGACATGGTGGTTCTTTCAACATTCCATTCCCAATAATCAGCATTTTTTTCGCTAGTTTCTATTCTAATCCCACGGCTCTATGCTAATTTAACACATTTTCAATATTTCTGCTCGCCTCTTTTTAATACTTTCTATAAGATAAGATTTATTTGCATTAAAGCCTGCAGGCCATAGCAAAACACACACAACTTTAAACAAACACCTAATTACAAACAACTTAAACAAGCAAACAAACTTGCAAACAACTTAAACAAGCAAACACTTTATGAATTCAGAAACACCCGTAAATAAACTCTTACCAAGCTAACTCCTCAAACATGACTCCCTATGCTTAATCCCTAAACGAAGAAACTTACACAACTGTTTAATAGCATATCCATTCCTCTCAGCCATTCGCTCCTTTAACCGGCATTCACTCCCCAACACACGTCCAAAACATTCCTTCCGCAACTCAGACAGCTCTTCACACTCGGATACAAAATGAACTAAATTTTCATTCCCCCCGCCACACATAGGGCAAAAGTAGGGGCCTGCCTCCTGCCTAAACTTTCCCAAATATTTCCTTCTGATATCTAAATCTAAACTATCTCCTCTTAGCAACACCAAATTCTTCAAGTCCTCCCTACTCAACCCAAATTTAAAATGAACTTCCTCTCCCCAACACTCTTTAGCTTGGGAGTAAAACCTCAAAGACATCGATTGGTCCTGTTGAGTTTGCCACTATTGGATTTCTTGGTCCTTTAGGATTCGCTGAACTTCCTTCCATACTGAAACGCTTCCATCCACTGGTCCTTTACCTTCATTCCACATCTCTGAAAGGCCCGAAATGTCCAGTATATTCTTGACCTGATTTGCCCATGAATCCCGTCTACCGTCCTTCAAACTCTCCAAGTAGGCTGACTTAAGAAGCCGAACTCTAGGTATTCTAATTATTTTCTCCCAATATTTCACTATTTTAACCAATCTACCACTCCTTGTGAAAAGCCCCAAATCTCTATTCAATACCACTGAACTAAATGAATCCTTCAAGCCTAACATTCTCTTAAAATATCTTAGTTGAACTACTTCTAACTTAGCGGCTTTAGGGAAACCCCAAACCTCCGACCCCCAATGTAGACTAGTAACTAATTTTGTCTGGAACACCCTTTTCTGAATCCGCATGTCAGCTAGCTGACCTAAATTACTTCTCAACAGCATATTTGTTAAACCTTTTACCCCTTAAATTACAATCTTCCGCATGCCTAGACATCCCCTTTAGTGCACTAAACTTAACACCCAGATAAACAAACCTCCTCTTTAACCTCCAGTATCACTCTTCCAAAATTAAAAACAACCTCAGAATCAACCTCTCCTTTGCTCCTAAATACTAGTACTACTGACTTCTTAGCATTTAACTCCAAATCCTTCTTTTCTAAATAAACTTTTATTAAATCATAATTGCTTCTGAAGATTCTCCCTATTATCCGCCACTACTACTATATTATCCGCAAATAACATACATGATAGCCTGAACCAATCCAAAGATACAAATGGGGCACCATTATTTTTCATAAAACTTTCTAAATCATTAACAAACAAGGAGAAAAGCTTTGGGGATAAAGTACATCCTTGTTTCACACACAAATGAGACGTAACCAGTCTAGAAAATTTCCCCATCATCTTCACAACAAACTTCACCCTCCGATACATAGTTGCTATTATCGCTACAAAACAAGACAGCAAGCCTATTTCTAACATATATAACTATTTCAGGCTAATAGTCACTGATAAGAATCAGGATGGATACTTTTCTTAACACGCCAGTTCAACTCCTTACCATTATGCCGTCTGGCTGTGCCAAGGTCAATAGCAATCCTACGCAATGCTGCCGTTCCACGTGTCTTTAATTTCTTCTTTAATGCTTTTTCTCTTTTTCTACTTACCTTACTTTCCTACTATTATTATAAGATCTATCAATCAAGAAATATTTACACAAAACTCTTCTCTCCTCTACCAAGTCTAAAGCTTCTTTGCTAATATTCTTATCTTGATTTTTATTTTTCCTCTCAATGACATCTTATCACTACTTCGCAAATCTTTTTTCTTATAACCATTTTATCTATCTCCAAAAGTTAGAGAATTCTAAATTCTTCAGTTCAATATCAGCCTATTCCTGAATCATTCCTTTCAAAATCCCACCCTGCAGTCGATCCACGTCACGTCTATTTGGTAAGCAGAAGACCTAGAGGAGGGGGTGTTCCAGCTTTGCATTCCTCATGTTTATGATTATTTCTGTTCATATTCAATTTTAACGTTACTCTTTGCTAATTTGAAAAATAGCATTTTTTAATTACGACAAAGAAAAAACATAAAATTAATGATGTTTGGCACGAAAAAGCGGATATTTATTGGACATTATATTCGTCTTAACTATGCTATTCTAGTCTCTTTAGAATAGCAGATCCAACGAAGTGCGTTCTAATTAATTCGAAAGTCTTTAAGGATCAAAATTTTAGACGACTTTCTGAAGATTATGTGTTTCGGGCAATTTTTCCTTGCTAGTCCCTTAACATCGAGATCTTCATCTTCTTCCGACTCAGTAGTTAATACTAGGAACAAGAGCCAATAAATGCCACTACCTACCAAAAGGGTTTAACAATTCAATCAGGCCGTTTTCTACAAGTGACCTCAACAAAATACCTTAGCACTTGAATTGTACAAGATAACACCATTCAAGACTATGAAATCTGTTTTGCAATAAGTTACACAGATTCTGACAACTATTGTAAACTTCAAAGGAATCTGAATAATGTAGACTTTCTCCCGCAACTATCAAATTAAACGTGGATACTGTTAACATCAGTCTTTCAGACACTTGGTGTAAATAAATACCACTATTTGCCATAGCCTTCCTGTTTTTAAATTGGCAACTTGTATCATGCTGTTGCAAACGAGCCCATACCTGTGGTTGAGAGAGTGAACGAGAAGCAGTGAAAAAAAGTTAGCACAATTTTGGCATATATTTAAACGTTCAATTATATACTAATTTTATACAATTACCCCCGAAAAGAATACATTTGTTTTCACAGAGTTATTTTCAATCAAACATTAAAATTCAGAGCTTTGTTGTAACAACATTGTTACACAACATTTAAAAAAGCCAAGAGGAAGAAAGAATCCGTAGAAATCTCACGTGTGAAGTATTTTTAACAAAATAACTTCCGCTAGATCCTTGATAGATTCTTTCAGGATATATTCCTTGATCTATGGCTTCTTCTGCTTCCAATACAAGTGTACTAAAGTGAGGATCATCTAAAATAAGAAATAGACACTTGATTAGGTATAAAGCGCAAAAAAATTTGACAAATGATGAACATTCTAAATGATCGATGAATGATTTTCCCATTTTATATCTACAGTTGATACTGCTCAAGACAACACATTCAAAGTAAAGGAGAGGATGACAGGTTATAAAAAAAAAAAAAAAAAAAAAAAAAAAAAAAAAAAAAAAAAAAAAAAAAAAAAAAAAAAAAAAAAAAAACTGTGAACATGGAACTAGGCACATCTCATATTCCTTTCCAATATTCGTTCGACCTCTGTAACAATATTTAAATATCAAACTGCACAATCAAACCCGAAAATAAAAACAAAAATAAATAAATCATCACTTGGTTCCACATGTTAATCTAACAACTTAAGAATAAAGGCTTGGTTTTGACTTCGTCCCTCAAATCTACATTTTTGGCATATCAGTAAAAAAAAAGTCAACTAAAGATAGCAGGCGAAAGGGGCTGTCTCAAACCAAAGGAAATGCCCAACATACAAAATCTACTGTAGTGAAAATAGCTCAATTTGGTCTGCTTTACTTCCCTCACTTACTGCTATGAATTTCATAAATATTTTGGTGCAGTAGAGGCCAATAATAAGGATTCCTTTGTAATTGTTTATTTATCCGAAAAAGATGCATCGATACTAGAATAACTGGCATGTACATTTACACTCAAATGAAAAAGAACAAGTAACTACAAGGAAAGAAGCATACTAGCTAATAAGCCTCACGTGCCGGGGGGGGGGGCTTCCTCTTAAATATTGAGATTTCCTTCGATATTTCTTATGTTTGCCATGTACCCCTCCCCCCGAAAACAACAATAACAATAAAAAAATCTATGCGTTTGCCTGTAGCTAATACTCAATCAATTAGATGTGTAGACATTAAACTAACGTAAAAAATTGTATCAGAAAGTAAAAAGGAATTTATAGCCTACCTAAAAAACTCTTAAACAACTAAAATGATGTCAATACTTAGGCAAGCTTGAACAGTATAAACAGACAACATTTTAAATAAAGAACAGAATAGAAAAAATCTAATACACTAAAAGAATAAAAAGAAGATGAAAAACATTCACTTAGTGACAAGGATAAAATTTCCACATTCCAAAGAACTATTCTACTTATTGTGTAGGGTTTATAAACGTAAACACAGATCAAACTAAACTCAAGAGAAAAACTACATTAACTCAAAGACTTAAAAAAACAGCTATGTGATCATTAATTTGCTCGTTTAATTCAGTAACGTTTTCTAAATAATTATATGAACAATTTTGGAGATTAGTGCTGGCGTTTTGCTTTTCATACCACCTGTTTTTCTTTATGGAATTATCCTCAAATAATATAAATGATTACAATTACAAATTGAATGATTAGTTTTGCTTTTAAAAGATTCCATAATATTTGAAATAAAATCGGAACAGCTTACACATCAATCGTTTAGGCTTGAGAAGTATGCTAAAAGAGGCTTTGAAGCCCGATCCCTCCCCAATAGCAGAACGCTAAACTCTGTGATTTGTGTACTTTTCCAGGTTATATCTTAGATTATCCATACGATTACACAACTGTTTGTTTTTAATCAAAATTGTGCATGCTCCCCCCTCAAACAACTTCCCACACTTACATGCAATCACACACATGAAGCCATAGACCCTCCCCCCCACATCCTCTGTTATATCAACAATAATAGGACTTCATTTTATTTTTCATATAATTAACCTTTTTTTTCTTTTTGAAATTCCAAGCCCTTTCAAAATGTGATTCCCCTCAAATAAATTCCCGTATTTGTGTCTTATCACAACAGTTAAAAGAGTTTACTTCACAGAGACAGCGGGTG
Organism: Artemia franciscana; assembly: GCF_032884065.1. Taxonomy (NCBI): domain Eukaryota; kingdom Metazoa; phylum Arthropoda; class Branchiopoda; order Anostraca; family Artemiidae; genus Artemia; species Artemia franciscana. The sequence continues at coordinate 37,339,989 of NC_088863.1, forward strand.
AGACAGATACACCCCCTATCATCTGCTATCTTTTTCAAAGTTAGTCCTTGTTACTTATTTTGGGAATATATTGTTGCATTTATTGTTTCCGCATGTCGATTACAAATATATTAACTTGTCTCTCTTTTTACAGAATCTACCCGGGGTCTCCATGACAAGCACTTACTGAGATCACCTACTATGCGAGTTAGATAGGGTTCGCCACTTCACAAAGCTTCGAAAGAGGTTGGTTTGCCACAGATCCCCGTTTGAAGAGCAGTTGCAAGACTGGACGCAGCAGATGATCCCGAATCAGTGGAAGTAGCAACTACCTTCAACTTTGAAAGTGTGTCCTCAGCAAACGAAAAGACAATTCTGAAATATGATCACGGCACAGCAAATGTATCATAGACTTAAAAAAAAGAAGCAGGTCAGCTTGCATATGAATATACCCAGGCCAAAGGAAAGAAAATGGTGAAGAACTGGACTGAAAACAAGTGCAGGAAAAGACTGGATGAATAGCTTTATGAGTCGTAGTAGGCTTTCCCAAGGTTCTCCGAAGCGAGAGGCATTGCCAGAGCCACCAGCCTTAAAAGGACGGATGTCAGCAAATTCTTCAATAATTTAGAAGAGCTGCTCCTAAAGCTCAAGTACCCACCGAAAAGAATGCATAATCTTGATGGAACTGGAGTAACCACCGTTCAGGAGTCTAAAGGTGGTTGTAGCAAAGGGATCAAAGCAAGTTGGACGCATTACTTCGGCTGAGCGAGGGACACTGGTGCATCACGCGCATACAAGGTGCATCAACGCAGGTGGCCAGTCTATTGACCCTTTCTTTGTCTTTCCACGAGTGAACTGGCTACAAAATTTCCTCAATAGCACGCTACCTGGGAGTACAGGAAAATGCCAGCCGTCTGGATGGATGACAGCCAAAATCTCCCCGGACATGATACACCATCTGATCTCCAGCACCAGTTGTTTAACGACAAATCGTCTTCTATTGACTATGGATAACAATGATTCGCACGTATCATTGAACGAGGTTAATCTTTGCAGAGAAAACAGCATTGACGTCTTAACGCTTCTGTCGTATTGCAGTCACGAGCGGCAGCCTCCTCCATTGTTGCTGTTTATGGGCCATTCAAGCGATACTACAATGAAGCCGCTAACTCGTGAATGATTTTGAACTCAAACAGGAGAATTACCATTTATGAAATTGGAATATTCATCAGCATCGCTTTCCAGTATTCTACTAGTATTTTAAGTATTTGAAATAAAATTGTCTAGAGACAATCAATATTTTTGAGCAGTTGGTCCGGCATGCCCAAAGGGCTCGTCGGTCTTATACTATGGGATGGGCAAGACGGAACTTCTGACCAACCTCAGTTTTTTTTTTTTTTTTTATACGGCGCCTGATACTACGTCTGAATTATGTGTGAAGAAGGTTTCTTTACGTGTTACACATTTTATGAAAATTGACGGTTTTATCACCTCACAATTTATTTTCAGTATTTTGAAAGAAACATAATACTATAGATTTTCAATAAAGACTTCACTCTCTCAAACATAGCCTGAAGCCTAAATCTAATAAAATGGTAGTGGGTTAGATTAATCGAATATAAAGCGTAACATTCATGAAATATATATTTACAAAGTAGCCTATAATTATCAAACAGTTCGTCGTAACAAACTGTATGTCACGAGCGACTCGGCATAATAGTAACCGTAATTATGAAAAATGGAACTTCGACAACAATAGATACATCGAAAGAATTGGGCTTTTTATGTTGATTCCAAATATGTAATTTCCATGAAGTTTCATGTTACCCACCAAAAGCTAGGAGCTGGAAAACATTTGCCTGTTTTTCAAAAAAGGAGGAAACACCATGAAAAAGTCAAGGGGTCTTTAATGAAAATCACACCATCACATTCAGCATATTAAAAACCTAATTAGGTTTCAGGGCCCTATCAACGAAATATAAAATTTTGGTGTTTTTGCCAGAAGAACACGGATTTATTTTTTGTTTCGTTTTTCCCCAGAGGTGATGGTATAAAAAAAATGGTTAGAGAAGATCGGGAGAAGCCTCATTCAACCGAAAATTAAAAGTTTTAGTGGCCTTTTCAAGCGACTAAAAGTATTGTAGGGCAAGTAGACCCTTTCCACGCCCAAATATTAGAAGTTTAGAGGAAGTTAGAAAAGAATTGACAGAAGTTTACTTACGGGGAAAAATGACTGGAAAGAAATTTAGAGATATGGCTGAATTAAGGCAAAACTGTATACCAGTTTTATAAGAGTGCCAATGTGGCCGTAATTTAAATCAGTCAGGGATATGGTAGTTTAGGAGGTTTTCTTGATAGTATAGGTCGGGGTTATTTTTATTGAAGGGTCGAAGATAAGTTTCACGATATATCTATAAGAACATCAGGATGATTATGCTTCCCTTTCTAAGGCATATGAAGTAACGCAGCATTTTGAGGACATTGAGAACGCGCTGTATGGAAAAAGAATGGGTTATTGCCAGCAGCCGTAGATTCAAATTTTGGTTTATCAGGACATGATGAGGGATTTCTAGGGAGTTTATATTTCGAGAAAATAAAAGGTTGGAAGGTATCCACCCTTCGATCACTTTTAATCTTAAAAAGAACACTAGAACTTCTGATTACCAATCCAATGAGCACCCTACGAAATTTATATGATTATGCTTTCTACATAAACCTTATTAGCCACAAGGGAAAAACTTACAACCCTTGCCCTAAGGGCTCTGGGGGGTGGACATACTCAAAGATAAAATTTCTGGACCTTTCAATTACGTTGAACGAAATGGCTATCTCAAAATTTTGATTGGATGTGTTTGAGGTAATGATAGGCATTGGAGGTGGTCTAGTTGCCCTCCAATCACTTTCAACTATTAAAAAGGGCACTAACCCTTTCAATTTCCAACAGAACGAGCTCTTCTTGAAGTTTCTACGACAACAAATGGCCATCTCAAAATTTCTATCAGATGTATTTCGGGAAAATACGAGGTGTGTGTGTGTTTGTGTGTGTGGGGTATACACCCCACGATCACTCTGAATCTTAATAAGGGCACTAGAACTTATGTTTACCAATCGATTGAGCCCCCTCCGAAGTATATACGATCTATATATACGTTTTCAACATATATATATAAATACTAGCTGTTGGGGGAACTTCGCATCCCCCCCAAGCCCCCCCGCGCGCGTAGGTCGTTACGCGCCATTGCAGTTGTGTCCCTATGTCCCACCTGTGATATATATATATATATATATATATATATATATATATATATATATATATATATATATATATATATATATACGTTTTAAACTACGTAAAACTTGCGAATATACAACATTCTTCGCTGTCCCATTGTCTGTGCATATAAATAGATTGTCATGTTTACCGACTCTTGAACATGCAACATATAATGGTCCATGGGAAAACAATCCGTATTCAGATCTATATCTCATGATTCTAATGATTGCCCTTGAGCTTTGTTGATGGTGATTGCTAATCGACCATTCCCTGTGTCGCCGTCGCCATTTATATATCCCCCTGTGCCCCCCGGCGTCCCCGTTGTAGTTGTGTCCCTGTGTCCCGGTCGTCATTTATATTCCCTGTGTCTCGGTCGTCATTTGTGTCCCGGTGTCCAAGTCTGTGATTTCTCTTTGAGTGTCCCGGGCGTCATTTATATTCCTTGTGTCGAGGTGTCCCGGTCGTCATTTGTGTCCCGGTGTCCTGGTCTGTATATACATTCGTTTTTGAATTGGTCTTTTTTTTTAGTTTTCTACCTTTTTTTAGTTTTTTTAGTTATACCTCATGATTCTAATGATTGCCCTTGAGCTTTGTTGATGGTGATTGCTAATCGAACATTCCCTGTGTCCCCGTCGTCATTTATATATCCCCCTGTGCCCCCCGGCGTCCCCGTTGTAGTTGTGTCCCTGTGTCCCGGTCGTCATTTATATTTCCTGTGTCCCGGTCGTCATTTGTATCCCGGTGTCCCGGTCTGTATATACATTCGTTTTTGAAATGGTATATGATGAAATAAATTTTGTATTTTTCCCCTTTTTTCTTTTTAGTTTTTTTTGGTTTTTACTTTTTTTTAGTTTTTTCAGTTTTTTTCTTTTAATTTTTTTTTTAGTTTTGTTTTTCTCCTTTATTTTTCTGTTTTTTCCTTTTTTTATTTTTTTCTTTTTTAGTTTTTTTAGCTTTTTTAGTTTTTTCATTAGTTTTTATTTTTTTCCTTTTTAGTTTTTTTGTAGTTTTACCTTTTTTTTAAAAGTTTTTTTAGCTTTTTTTTACTTATGTCCTGGTCGTCATTTATACTCCCTGTGTCCCGGTCCCTTGTGTCCCGGTGCTTTGTTGATGGTGATTGCTAATCGAACATTCCTTGTGTCCCGATCGCTTTCTCTTTGAGTGTCCCGGTCGTCATTTGTGTCCCGATGTCCCCGTCTGTAATTTCGTCAATCAACAAACATGACGTCAGTCGACACACAAACATGACGTCACTCGACACACACACACACAGACAACTTATTTATATATATATATATACTAGCTGTTGGGGTGGCTCGAAGCGCCACCCCAACACCTAGTTGGTGGGGCGCTTCGCGCCCCCCCAAGCCCCCCCGCGCGCGTAAGTCGTTACGCGCCATTGTAGTTGTGTCCCTGTGTCCCACCTGTGAATAGAGATATATATAAATATATGTTTTTAACTACGTAAAACATGCGAATATACAACATTCTTCGCTGTCCCATTGTCTGTGCATATAAATAGATTGTCAGGTTTACTGACTCTTGAACATGCAACATATAATTGTCCATGGGAAAAACAATCCGTATTCAGATCTATACCTCATTATTCTAATGATGTGTCCCTGTGTCCCGGTCGTCATTTATATTCCCTGTGTCCCGGTCGTCATTTGTGTCCCGGTGTCCCAGTTTGTAATTTCTCTTTGAGTGTCCCGGTCGTCATTTATATTCCCTGTGTCCCGGTCGTCATTTGTGTCCCGGTGTCCCGGTCTGTAATTTCTATTCGAACAATCCCTGTGTCCCGGTCGTCATTTATATATCCTGCCTGTGCCCCCGGCGTCCCCGTTGTAGTTGTGTCCCTGTGTCACAGTCGTCATTTATATTCCCTGTGTCCCGGTCGTTATTTGTGTCCGGGTGTCCCAGTCTGTAATTTCTCTTTGAGGTTCCCGGTCGTCACTTATATTCCCTCTGTCTCGGTCGTCATTTGTGTCCCGGTCTGTAATTTCTCTTTGAGCGTTTTTTCTTTTTAGTTTTTTTTTAGTTTTTTACCTTTTTTCTTTTTTCAGTTTTCTTTTTCTTCTTTATTTTTCAGCGTCACTATGAAGTACATATCGACGAACCTTTGTTTTTTTAACTTAAATCTGGTAGGCATTGATGACCTTATCCAAGTCAAAATCCCAAACCCAATAGGTTCTTCAGTCATTTTACAATTAAACATTTTTCCATGAACAAATGTCTTAAATACCGTTAATGACGTCACCGTCAAAGCAAAAATGACGACAACTAATTTCATGACGTCACCCGACACAGAAACATGACGTCACCTGATCCACAGACAGACAGAGAGACAACTTATTTTTATATATATAGATATATATACTAGCTGTTGGGGAGGCACTTCACGCCACCCCAACACCTAGTTGGTGGGGCGCTTCGCGCCCCCCCAAGCCCCCCCGCGCGCGTAAGTCGTTACGCGCCATATTAGTTACGCGCCATTGTAGTTGTGTCCCTGTGTCCCACCTGTGAATTCAAACTACGTAAAACTTGCGAATATACAACATTCTTGGCTTTCCCATTGTCTGTGCATATACAAAGCCTTATGAACTAATAATAACGTCATATGCAAACGCTCTTTTTACAAACAAACAAACATGCATACACACAACTCGTTTTTATATAGATAGATAGATAGATAGATACAATACAAATTAACTGCGTAAAACTTGCGAATATACAACATTCTTCGCTGTCCAATTGTCGCTGCATATAAATAGATTGTCAGGTTTACCGACCCTCGAACATGCAACGTACAATTGTCCATGGGAAAAACAATCAGTATTAAGATCTATACCACATTTTTCTAATGATTGACCTTGAGCTTTGTTAATGGTGATTGCAAATGCTAATCGAATTGGGAATTGCAATCTTTTAAATTGAAAAGGCAGATCCGTTGGAATCATGGGAATGCGAGGAATAAGAACAGCCTCACCCTCAAAAGGCCCTGTCAAGATTGTGGCCTTTATTAGGTTTTCCATTGTTTGTTTGTTTTACGGCAAGTCGCGTGCCATTGCAAAGCTTTGGTGGGTTGATATTTCTTAAAAGTATTATTGGTACGCCTATTTTTAGTTGTAGCACGTGTGGTGGAAACCCTGAAAGATCAACGGAATTTAAAAATTCAGATGGATAATTAACCGCTTCATTTGGTTCCAAAACTGTGTCGACTGACTTGTAAAGGACTGCCTGGTGTCGAATCTTGGTCAAAACAATATTGTTGGTTTCGTGGACGTCTATATTTTTGGGTGCAAGAATCGCTCTTTCACTTAGCCATTTATTATTTTTATAATTGTTTAGAATATTCGGAAATACTTTTTCAATCAATTCATTCTTGGACGTCACTAAATTACAGAAATCAGCAGGTAGTTGTATACGTCCTGAAATTGAGTCTACTGGGAGCTTTCCGTTTCCAATTGCCAGCAATTGATCTGAAAATGTTTGACCAGAGTCATCGTTTTGCAATCGGACACGCATATTTGTATAAAAAGGGTACTAGCCCTTTCCACCTTCAATCGAATGAGCCTTTTTCAAAGTTTCTGTGACAACAAACGGCCATTTCAAAATTTCTATCAGATACGTTTCGGGAAAATCCGGGGTGTAGGGAGAGTATCCACCATCCCATTCCTCTGAGTCTCGAAAGCACTAAAACTTCTGATTAGCAATCCAATAAGCCCCCTCTGAAGTTTATACGATCACCCTTTCTATATAAACCTTATATGGCCCCGAGGCATAACTTACAACCCTTGCCCTGAAGGCTGTTGGGGGGAGTGTCATCCTCAAAAACATAATTTCCTGGCCTTTTAACTAATTTGAACAAAATGGCTATTCAACATTTTGATTGGATGTGTTTGAGGAAATGGTTGGCGTGGGAGGGGGGTTAGTTGCCCTCCAATCACTTTTGACTATTAAAAAGGGCACTAGCCGTTTTAATTTCCAATCGAATGAGCACTTTTTGAAATTTCAACGACAAATCCTACAATATGAAGTGCCCTGGTCTAAAAAAAAGAAAAGAAAAAGTAACACATTGCGCCGACGTCGCTCTTTACTTAGGCAGCGCTACAGCGCTGCCTGTGATATATGTTATATGGAATTGAATAGTCTATTACCCTGAAAGTTATTTTGAGTATTATATGGTGTCATGGCTTTGTTAGATCCTGATTGTCATAAAATATCGTTAAATGAATAAATTCTTGAGGCGCTTGATAAGCGAAAAGTTAAGGTAAAGGCACCTCGAGACACTGGTCGAGATTCAAAGGCTATTTCTGTCCCACTAAAGGTAGTTTCACATATAAGAATTTTTGCAGCACATAGTTCACAGAAAATGTTTTGGAAATTCTTAGAGGTCCTGCCTTAGGCTATGTTATCCTTGGTTGGGATACACTCCAAAACGTAGACTTAAATGTTTGCATCTGAACCAATGCGTTGACTTCCTCGAGTAATGAGAATGAGAAATCGATTAGTCTGCTATTTCTGAAAATTATAGTGATTCCCAAGAAAATAGTTGTAGACCCCTTTTCAATCAAAACGGTAGAGGTTCTTATTGGGTTGAAAGAAGGCCTTGGCCCAAGAAGTTACGGTCGTCACAGCAACTGCTGGCAAGTACTCTGAATTTATGCATGCTGCTTCTGTTTATGCTGTGGATGATAAGCGTTTAATTTCCATTTTTAAAGATGGTGTAAGTTCTCTGAGGTCAAACTGGCGAGAGGTAATTGGTAGTTTTACAGCACACGACGTAATTTTAGCCTGCAAAGCTTAAAATGTCAATAATGAGGGGAAAATCAGTGAATTGGTAGATAGCAAATGTATTGAAAACTATATTTGATTTAAGCTATTTAATAAAAAAAAAACTGATACATGTAAAACAATATACAAATAAAAAAGAAAATAAAAGGTATGCGTCTGAAATATCAAGATGAACTACAAAGAGAATCGAGGAATAATGAGAAGGCTTTGACGTACGATGGCGCAAAGTCCACAAGGGTAAAACTGATGAATGGGCGGACTGTATTTGATCGGAGGACCAGGAGCCTTCCAAATGGATCTAGAAACATCAGGAAAGAGAAACTAAAGGGTTCAGGTGATCCTGGGTCAGTAGGGTTAGAGCTCACAGAAACAAAGAAAGATTTAGGTTGCAGATCCGCAAACCTTGAAAAGCCTGCAGGTTTCGTGTCATGGACAATGAGAGGAAAAGAAACGGATAAAGGGAATTCCAAAGCATGGAGGAAAAAAATATTTGTTTTGGCTTATTAAAGTCTTCGAAAGCCCGTATCTTGAGGGTAGCGTCCTTTATCCTTATCCATCAGGAAGCGTTGGCAAAGACAAAGGATTCCATAGAACATATAACATCATCTTTTAAAGTGTCCTGGTAGACACGATTATAAAACCAGCACATGACAACTTGCTCAATGGTGACCGCATGTCTATAGAGAAACACTGGGGCAAGTGTGTCGTATTTGTTTTTTTGTTTTTTTTTTATCTTTGATAAAGGTGAGACACAGATTGAAGGAGATCCGAGAGAAGAGCAAAAAAGAAGAAACTGTTTTATAAAAAGTAGAAAAGAAGAGCTTCTCAGCCTCAAGGTTATTATACAGATTACTAAAAAAAAAAACGCTAATGAATTAGAAAGGGTAGTCTTAATTAGAATGAAGATGATAATAAGTTTTGTGTTGATAAGTTTGACAGAAGAAACGATTTCTTTGAATGTGTAATAACAGGAAGATAAATAAGTTAAGCGGAATCTATGTAGTAAGTTGTCTCAAACGGTGAATTTACTTCTTAATGATATTTTATGAAAACTGAAAGATTCAACTGTGTTGTTTGGGTGGAAAGAGAAAAAAAGGAAAACACCGGAAAATATATCCTTGCAGTTGTTTAGATTGAAGGGTACTATTTTTGGCCGGTTTATGTTTAGTTTCTGGGATTTTTGTGTTCCAAGTTTGTTATGAAGGATATTTTGATAATATTCAGAGTGTTTTTTATTTGTTTACTGGGTGTAAATTTATGTGAATTCTATGCGAACTAAGCCTGGCAATATAAAGTAGTGAAATGAACTAAAGATGTGAATCTGTCAATGTTCAGGACAATTTCATAGTACTGGTTTTTATAGCTTACGATATAGTTTTAGTGCCAGTATTTTCTTTGATGTTCTTATTAAGTGTGCCTACTTTTGTGAGTATAGATTTTTTTTTTTTTTGAAAAACCAAGGGTAAATCTGTAAGCTGTGATGATAATAGTTTTACTATCATATACGGATTATCCTTTCATATACGGAGTAATTTCTGTTCGTGTTAAGTTTTAATGTCGCTCCTTACTTTCATTTCAAAAAACTAGTTTTTTTTTAATTTAATTTCGGAAAGTTTTTGAATTAATGCATGTCTGATTTTAGCTCCTGTACATAAATTATTAAAATGAAATTTCCATATTAATTCTTCTTTTGGCTAAATGGCTTTCTGTTAGTTTTGATTAGACGATTTTGAGAAAAAAGGGGTGGGGAAGGAGGCCTAGTTGCCCTCCAATTTTTCGGTTACTTAAAAAGGCAACTAGATCTTATAATTTTTAACGAATGTTTTTATTAGTAAAAAATATACGTAACTTAAGAATTAACTTACGTAACAAACTTTCGTAACCTTATATTTTTATTATGTATACGAGGGGGTTTGTACCCTCGTTAATACCTCGCTCTTTACACTAAATCGTAAGTTTTGTCCCAATTCTTTAAGAATGACCCCTGAATAAGAAAGGCCGTAGAATAAATAGTTGAAATTACTAAAAATACTTTAGCATAAAGAGCAAGGTATTTATCTCCTCCTAAATACCTCGCTCTTTATGCTAAAGTATTTTTAGAACCCCTCATATGCGTAATAATCTCTGTTCGTTTTAAGTTTCAATCCTACTTCTTCCTTTCATTTGAAAAAACGTTTTCATGTTTATTTTTCATTGTTTTCTTATAGTAATGCTAGAGAATCCTGCACCCTTGTCATTGAATTTTTCTTCCCCCATAACAGATTCCTCCAAGGAAAGATCCTCCAACATAGCCCCCTCTCCTCAGCCCCACCCCCAAACAAAATAAAATCCCCCTGAAAACGTCTGTACACTTCCCAATAACCATTACTATATGTAAACACTGGTCAAAGTTTGTAACTTGCAGCCCCTCCCCCAGGGATTGTGGGGGAGTAAGTCATCCCCAAAGACATAGTTATTATGGTTTTCGACTATGCTGAACAAAATGGCTATCTCAAAATTTTGATCCGTTGACTTTAGGAAAAATGAGCGTGGGAGGGGGCCTAGATGCCCTCCAATTTTTTTGGTCACTTAAAAATGGCACTAGAACTTTTCATTTCCGTTAGAATGAGCCCTCTTGCGACATTCTAGGACCACTTGGTCGATACGATGACCCCTGGGAAAAAAAAACAAAAAAAACAAACAAATAAACATGCACCCGTGATTTGTCTTCTGGCAAAAAAAAAAAAATTCCACATTTTTGTAGATAGGAGCTTGAAACTTCTACAGTAGGGTTCTCTGATACGCTGAATCTGATGGTGTCATTTTCGTTAAGATCCTACGACTTTTAGGGGGTGTTTCCCCCTATTTTCCTAAATAAGGGAAATTTTCTCAGGCTTGTAACTTTTGATGGGTAAGACTAAACTTGATGAAACTTATATATTTAAAATCAGCATTAAAATGCAATTCTTTTGATGTAGCTATTGATATCAAAATTCAATTTTTTTAGAGTTTTGGTTACTATTGAGCCGGGTCGCTCCTTACTACAGTTCGTTACCACGAACTGTTGGAAAAAAAATTGATCAAAAAATGAAAATTATTGCTATCACTGAAATTAGAAAGATCCTAAAAAACTAAAAATATGACAACTAAAGCTAGCTAATACGCAGTGCAGCTGAAATAAAGTTTTTGGCATATACTGAGTTAAATAAAACAAAGCTTCTACGACCTGTGCCCTCCCCCAACTAAAATTAGCTGTAGGGTGGATTTCACTACAGTTAGAGTAAAAAAATAAGTTATGACATAGCAAACAAACAACCATATTACTGAATCTACAAAAGCGTTAGTATCAAAATGAAAATATACCTTTTAGTAGTACAATAAGCCAATATTACAGCCAGTTGACTATTTGCTACTCCCCCTAGTTGTTTCTTACCTATAAATCTATTAACAGATTCAATTCTAGCATGTCCTAACAATGGTTGGTGTTCCCTTGTTTTCGGCAAATTCTTACCAATGCCAGCAAATCCGATATCCGGCAAGATGGAAGACTCTTTACTTTCCGGAGAGACGGTGTTTAGCTTCCGCGTTCCCCTGAAAAAAGAAATAATACACTCACCAATATCCCGCTCATTTAAGACAAAAAAATCTATTGTCGAAAGTCTAGTATTATTGGAAGGTTCCAATTCTGTCGATAGTTTCACAGTACCATACATTTCTGTTATCTTATTACACGGCTGATTAAATGAATGGTGAGAGAAAAGGCAGATAAGGTATAATCACTTTGTCAGCTAAAATAATCACATGCGCTGGGACAAATCTCATTATGGAATGTTTTCAAATACATTGAACTACTAGAATCACCCCATCTGTTAATTTTCTAAGTAGCTCTTCAAATAAAAAAAAAAATCTAATTTTACAATTCAAAACAAAATTAGTAATTAAAAGTCAGCCACTTTCCCCCCTAATGTTCAAAAAGAACTTATAATGTCAAGCTGGCAACCCCAACAAAAGCAGAAATACTCAAAGTGATTAAGGCCCTGAAGGACAAAAAGCCCCAGGCCAAGATGGTCTCAACCCCGGAAATATACAAACAGTGTCTCGAGATCACTATGAAACAGCTCCATGGTATCTTTGAAGAGGTATGGAGGACGAACACTTTCCCAAAGGATTACAAGACATCAGTTATTCTCCCATTTTACAAGAAAACTGATAAAATTGAGTGCAATAATTACCGGGGAATAAGTCTAATTGACATTGCGGTAAGATTTTTGGGGCTGTTTTTTTCTTAACCGCTTCAAGGGGGCAAGGGAGAAAAGAACCCGTGAAAACCAAGCAGGTTTCCATCCTGGTAGAGACTGGCCTGACAATATTTTTGCACTCGAAAAGTTCGAAAAGTATAATATGCCTCTGATTCTGATATTTTGGGACTTCGTTTCCACATTCGACTCGATCACTCGCCAAAAACTTCGGAAAATTCTAGAAAATGAAGGAGTGCCCCTGAAATTCGTCGAACTGATTAAAGCATACTACAAGGGATCTGCGAGCCAAGTTCGAGTTCACGGAGAGGAGACTGAAGAATTCCCGGTTGAGTTTGGAGTAAAACAAGGCTGCGCCCTGTCTCCAACTCTGTTTAACTACTGTATTGATTAGGTGCTTGAAAACGAGCTCATCCAAGAGTTCAAATTGTACAGGATCTTTCACTTAACGATCTTGAATACACTGATGATGTCAAAATTCTCTCAGGCCCTGTAAAAGCTCAAATTATGCTCGATGATGTGGTTAATTGGGCAGATCATATTGGCTTGAAAGTCAGTAAAGGGAAGACAAAATTTATGGCAATAAATCACACGTATCTATTACCGTTAACTATCTATCACGTACAATTGGATCAGGTCGACAGCTTCGGCTTAGCTCTCAGCTTGGTACTGATGGATCTTCATACGACGATATTAAACAGCGATTGCAGAAAGCATAGATGGTCTTTGCTTCCTTTAGAAAACCACTCTGGAGCAGGCGTGAATTTAGTGCACGAATTAAAGTTTGAGCCAACCCGTCTTTGGTTCAAACAATCCTTCTTTACGGATGCGAAACTTTAGTGAAGAGACTACATGAAAAATGCACTGAAGAGGTTTGAGCATAACTGTGTGTGTAGTATCCTTCGGATAAACGTGAATGATCGAACACCAAACGTGGATATACGATAAATAAGTGGTATCAAGAGATGCATTGCCATCACAATCAAGGAGTGTCGACTGCAATGGTTGAGCCATGTCTTACGAAGGTCAAAAGAGTACTTGCCTCGCAAAACCCTTCTAGCTGAGCCCCTCAGCTCATGGAAGAGACGCCAAGGAGGACAGCGGAAAAACTGGAACTTGCTTGAATTAAATTTTGAGCCTATTAGGGAAGGGAGGAGGTTAAGAATGTTCGGTCACAGATGGAAAATCCAATGGCTCCCACTTGCAAAGCAGCTGGCAACAGAATGCACTACAAAAACAAAACTTTCAAAAATTCACCAGGCTAAAACATTCTTTCATAACTCGTTTACTTTTATCCCTGTGATTTTGGAAAGTTGTTTCATCCAATCAGAAATGTACAAGCAAAAATCATTCAAATAATCGTTAAATTAACGTACAAAGACAAAATTCATTAGCGTTCCACACAAAGGGTATGGCATGAGTCAAAGGGACACAAGAAAAACACATCTGCAAACGAAAACATGCTGCAAAAATATAAGATATACAAGTTGTCAAAATAAATATGTGACAAGTCGGCATCTCAAAAGTCATATACTAAAACAATAAAAAAAGTTTAAATGATTTTCGTCTGAAAAAGAAAAACAAATTCACCTCTTGACAGGGGCACATGCTCTCTGAGAGGGGGGGGGAGCGAACCTGGGGGAATATCCAAAATTTCGCAAATTTACCTCCGACACAATGTTTCTAGCTTAAAACGATCAGAAGCTACCACACATAAGTAAAGTGATGCTGCCCCCTACAAAGTCTCAAAAATGCCCCACCGGCGTGTCCACATGTCCCATGAGTTACAAAGCTTCTACCAGTAATGAGTTAAATTGCATGGTGACACAGAACAACTTCATAGGAGAATCATCTATAGGAGGACAACTGCGACAGGGCATAAGATCCAGATCTATGGACAATGGCCTCTGCAAAGGGTCGCCTCGACCCTTTTGAGGTACCTGCAAGACTGGGGACCTTGCGGTCAACTCAATTTCCACTTGAAGAGTGGAGCCCCTAGAGGAAATTATAGCCTAGTAAACGAAACAGCATTCACAAGGGATTCTGATTAATGGATAATTCTTCTGGGCTTGGTCTGTTTTGAAGGGCGTTTTCGGGCTGAAAAACCTTTTCCTAGCTAATTTATCTACTTTGTATTGCCTCCCAATAGTAGAATAATATTTGTAAGCATGAATATATAATGAGTCGGAGGTAATAAGATTGGGACTGTCTGTGCAGGATTTCGATTCTTGTTGATAGAAGAGCATCGCCAAGTGCTGAAACCATGTTGTGACCAAGATGAACCGCGGATCGCAAACAGCCTCCATTCATATTGGAGGTCCCAGGGACTTCTTGCTGTCCGGTTCTAAGTCGGCTTAATCGCTTCGGTGTAGACTTGAGAAGCTATGTCCCCATCCTGCACTGGTATCTGGGATCATTGCTTTCCCTGAGGCCGAAATAATTTCGATGATTTAAGGAACATGAAAATTGGAACTTGGAATGTCTCGACGTTTAAAAATGACTAGCGTAATGACATTCTGACTGACGAATTCAGACGATTCGAACTGGACTTATTAAAGAGTTTCAGAAAAACTCATATCCCAGGGGTAGGAAGCATGAAATTAGGTGATATAGAGTTTGTTCACCCAGACAGGAAGGATGGGGACTAAGAATTCAGGGTATCAGTTATAGTAGTATATGCCCCTGTTGAACCGACTGACGGAGATACAGGTGACCCAGATAAATTTTACTTACAGTTACGGGAGTAACAAGACAGGGTCCCAGGTAGATATTTGGTATTTTCACTAGGAGATTTCAACGAACTGGTAGGTAAAAATAGGGATAGATGGTATCCTAGCCTAGGTAAATTAGGAGTAGGAAAATAAACAGTAATGGCTACAGAGTTTTGCAATTTTGTAGGTATAATAATCTAATTATAACCAACAGGGTGTTTGGTAATACAATGGCCCATAAGCTGACAAGGTATTCACGTGATGCTAGGACAGCAAACCTTATAGATTACTAGCTGTTGGGGTGGCGCTTCGCGCCCCCCATGCGCGTAAGTCGTTACACGCCATATTAGTTACGCGCCATTGTAGTTGTGTCCCTGTGTACCACCTGTGATATATATATATATATATATATATATATATATATATATATATATATATATATATATATATATATATATATATATATATATATATATATATATATATATATATATATATATATATATATATATACTAGCTGTTGGGGTGGCGCTTCGCGCCACCCCAACACCTAGTTGGTGGGGCGCTTCGCGCCCCCCCAAGCCCCCCCGCGCGCGTAAGTCGTTACGCGCCATATTAGTTACGCGCCATTGTAGTTGTGTCCCTGTGTCCCACCTGTGAATATAGATAGATTTATATATGTGTTTCAAACTACGTAAAAATTGCGAATATACAACATTCTTGGCTTTCCCATTGTCTGTCCATATACAAAGCCGTATGTACTAATAATGACGTCATATGCAAACGCTCTTTTTACAAACAAACAAACATGCATACACACAACTCGTTTTTATATAGATAGATAGATAGATAGATAGATACAATACAAATTAACTACGTAAAACTTGTGAATATACAACAGTCTTCGCTGTCCCATTGTCTGTGCGTATAAATAGATTGCCAGGTTTACCGACCCTCAAAGATGCAACATACAATTGTACATTGGTAAAGCAATCTGTATTAAGATCTATACCGCATTTTTCTAGTGATTGCCCTTGAGCTTTGTTGATGGTGGTTGCAAATGCTAATCGAATTGGGAATTGCAATCTTTTAAATTGAAAAAGCAGATCCGTTGGAATCATGGGAATGCGAGGAATAAGAACAGCCTCACCCTCATAAGGCCCTGTCAAGATTGTGGCCTCTATTAGGTTTTCCATTGTTTTTTTTTTACGGCAAGTCGCGTGCCATTGCAAAGCTTTGGTGGGTTGATATTTCTTAAAAGTATTATTGGTACGCCTATTTTTAGTTGTAGCACGTGTGGTGGAAACCCTGAAGGATCTATGGAATTTAAAAATTCAGATGGATAATTAACCGCTTCATTTGGTTCCAAAATACAAATTAACTGCGTAAAACTTGCGAATATACAACATTCTTCGCTGTCCAATTGTCGCTGCATATAAATAGATTGTCAGGTTTACCGACCCTCGAACATGCAACGTACAATTGTCCATGGGAAAAACAATCAGTATTAAGATCTATACCACATTTTTCTAATGATTGACCTTGAGCTTTGTTAATGGTGATTGCAAATGCTAATCGAATTGGGAATTGCAATCTTTTAAATTGAAAAGGCAGATCCTTTGGAATCATGGGAATGCGAGGAATAAGAACAGCCTCACCCTCGAAAGGCCCTGTCAAGATTGTGGCCTCTATTAGGTTTTCCATTGTTTTTTTTTACGGCAAGTCGAGTGCCATTGCAAAGCTTTGGTGGGTTTATATTTCTTAAAAGTATTATTGGTACGCCTATTTTTAGTTGTAGCACGTGTGGTGGAAACCCTGAAAGATCTATGGAATTTTAAAATTCAGATGGATTATTAACCGCTTCATTTGGTTCCAAAACTGTGTCGACTGACTTGTAAAGGACTGCCTGGTCTCGAATCTTGGTCAAAACAATATTGTTGATTTCGTGGACGTCTATATTTTTGGGTGCGAGAATCGCTCTTTCACTTAGCCATTTATTATTTTTATAATTTTTTAGAATATTCGGAAATACTTTTTCAATCAATTCATTTTTGGACGTCACTAAATTACAGAAATCAGCAGGCAGTTGTATACGTCCTGAAATTGAGTCTACTGGGAGCTTTCCGTTTCCCATTGCCAGCAATTGATCTGAAAATGTTTGACCAGAGTCATCATTTTGCAATCGGACACGCATATTTGTAGTTAATTTTAATGTTTTTACGTGTGCCCATAAATTAGAATTTTTCAGGCAAGCATTCATTTCGTCTGTAGGAGTTGATCTAGGTATTATAGGTAATGTTTGCCTGAAATCTCCCGCAAGCAATATTAATGTGCTGCCAAAGGGTTTCGACTTCCCTCGCAAATCTTTCAAGCATTGATCCAGAGCCTCGAGCGATTTTTTGTGTGCCATTGTGCACTCATCCCAAATAATAAGTTTGCATTATTGCAATACTTTACCCATCCCAGATGATTTGGAAATATTGCACGTGGGAGTTTCTGTAGAATGCAAGTTCAGAGGCAATTTCAAAGCGGAATGAGCAGTTCTTCCACCAGGCAGCAATGTTGCGGCTATTCCGGACGACGCAATTGCCAACGCTATATCATTTTTTGATCGAATTGATGCCAAAATCAGTTTTATAACAAACGTTTTACCAGTACCTCCTGGCGCATCCAAAATTGTTTGTCATTCTCCAATAAATTCAGAGCTTGGCATGCACTACGGTAAGTGTCATGTATAGTACCATTTACAGTCCTCAAATACTCAAAGGATGTCGGACCGGGTACATTCACCAAAAGCAGGCGTAGAAAGAAGCATTCATGTTGATTGGGGTGAACGGTGTAGAGTCTTCCTATCGTGGTATCTTTGAAGATGGTAGGTTAGCCGTCGACTGACTTACCCTGTCTTCGACGTTCAAATACTTTATTTTTAGTATTCCACGTGTAATACGAAGGCACTTCAGTATACAGCAGTTTTTTTGCAAAAGAATCATTTTTGCAAAGCGAAAAAAAAGCTGTTAATGTTGTATCCAGTGGATTCAGGACTCTTTGTTGCACGTTGGTTTCCGTGAAATAAAGACGTTGACCATTCTGTAAATGTACCGCTAAGTGAACAACAGCTGGACTACGTTCATGTATCGGAAATGAAAGAATTCGCCAAACAGCTTCATTACTGCTTATGTATCTTCCAGCCTGATATTGTACGATTTCATCGAAATCTTTGATTTCGGGCTGCAAGCCAAAAACTGCCATGTCACTGCCTTTGTTGACGTATTTACATATGTATTTGATTGCCTCTACGGAGTTACAGTATTCAACGTTTATGTGTGCATTAAATGTTTTTGATAATAATGGGGAATATGGAACAACCCACTGGTTATCTACTTCGATGGTGGTACCGTTACGCTTCTTTATTATTGCTGTTTTACCGCCATCTTCAGTAGATCTTCTTCTATATTGTGGGTAACCATCATTGCCAGTAATTGTGTTTGATACTAAAAGTCGAGGATATTGCTGTGTGCACCTTCCTTTGGCCATGCATGGTGAATTTTCGTTCAGTGCACCGCAAGGTCCATGTATCATATTTTTTACAATAATATCATGTAACCCCTTATCGACATTTTTATCAGGTATTTCAGCGGAAATCACATCATCAATTTCGTTCGAAGTAATTTTTTTATGTAGCCAGATTAGTATATGTGCGTGTGGCAAACCTCGTTTTTGCCATTCCACTGAGTACATCCAGCATCGCACTGACCCAAACACTTCAAGTTTTACAATGTAGTTTATCAGTGATTTCAACTTTTGCCGGAAGACACGGGCCGTAATGTCATGCCTATGAACTGCCGATTGTCCTTGAAGTAAAAGCTGCAGTATCTCGTCCCAAGATTGATTACATGTAAATGTAATAAATAAATCTGGACGACCATAGAGACGAACATACGCAATAGCATCTTGAGCATATTCATGCATATGACGGGGACTGCCAGCATATGACGAAGGTAAAATTGTTAATCTTCCAACGTTTGTGGTATTACCGTCATTTATAACTGCATCTCGCAAATGAATGTATTGTTCAGAGCGGAGCTTGGTCTGATTCAGGCGGATATATAGCAAACGTTCTGATTCAATTTTAGCATACATATCAACGACGAATTTGTGAAACAATTCATGGCATTTTAAAATATAATTTTCTTCATCCTGCCGAATCATTAGTCTATAGGAATAATAATGCATAGCACTGCATTTCTTATTCATTTCTTTGTTAGTGGCTGGATTCATCAATTTAATATTAAAGTGATAGCCGTCGGCTCCATCCCAAAAAATGATAGGATATTGTAGGGCATCGTAGCATCGATGAGTTTCAGCAATTCTTAACAACTGAGCGTTTCGCTTATGAAGAATAATATCTCGAGGTAAAAACTGATCACCGACCATAACGATTGCCACTTCGTCGATAGTTGGAGCATTGTATCTACGCACATGTTGGCCAGGAGGCGTTTTGTCAGCGGAAATAACAATTTTATGCGTATCAGTAGGCATCAAATCGATGGCTGTTTTGAACAGACGCACTAAATTATTATTTTCGTGGAAAAGATGTTGCAATTGGGAAACGATTGTCCTTTCAACGTTGGGAGAAATTTCGCAACGTGCATTCAATTCAGAATTTCTATCACTGAGGAAGTACAATTGTAAAAATTTATGATTCTCGCCTGAGAATGGTAGAAGGGACCCTGCTCTATGATAAATTTGCCCTTTTACTTTGAAAGTAGACATAAATTGATCTGGATTATCGATTTGGGCTCCAAACGACGTCATTTGGAAACATGAGTTGTATTTTCTGATTTTTGACAAAAAACGCTTAGATTCTGACGTAGTTCCAGTAAGGAAAGTCTTCAATGGCTCTGGTGGTGCAGCCAATAGAGGAAGTTTAATTTTTCCTGAGGCGCAACACATTCCCATTGTTTCACCATTGAATTTCAAGGCCTTGCAATAGGGACAAATTTTAGACATTGTCCCGATTTGAACACATCTACTCAAGCTATAATCATCGACTGGGTTGTACCTGAATGCCAGGCGATAACTTTCAGGGCTTTCTGTTCTTTCTTTCTCTATCAGCCTCAAGCCTGTTTCCTTGCTGTTCTTTTGATTCCTCGGCACGCTTTCTGTTCTTTCTTTCTCTATCAGCCTCAAGCCTGTTTCCTTGCTGTTCTTTTGATTCCTCGGCACGCCTTCTTTTTTCACTTTCTCTTTTAGCAGCAAGTCTGCTTTCGCGTTGCTCTGGTAGTTCCTCGGCACGCTTTCTTTTCTGACTTTCTCTATCAGCAGCAAGTTTTTTGGCATAGACTCTTTGAGCATCTTCATCGGCTTTTGCCATGGTAAGTTCATCAGTCATTGTAAACTTAAACATTAATAGATTTCTACGTGAACATATGTCTTATATATCTTGAATGACGTCACCGTCAAAGCAAAAATGACGACAACTAATTTCATGACGTCAGTCAACACAGAAACATGACATCACCTGATCCACAGACAGACACACAGACAGACAACTTATTTTTATATATCTACTAGCTGTTGGGGTGGCGCGAGCGCCACCCCAACACCTAGTTGGTGGGGGCGCTTCGCGCCCCCCCAAGCCCCCTCGCGCGCGTAAGTCGTTACGCGCCATATTAGTTACGCGCCATTGTAGTTGTGTATATATATATATATATATATGTTTTTAACTACGTAAAACTTGCGAATATACAACATTCTTTGCTGTCCCATTGTCTGTGCATATAAATAGATTTTCAGGTTTACCGACTCTTGAACATGCAACATATAATGGTCCATGGGAAAACAATCCGTATTCAGATCTATACCTCATGATTCTAATGATTGCCCTTGAGCTTTGTTGATGGTGATTGCTAATCGACCATTCCCTGAGTCGCCATCGTCATTTATATATCCCCCTGTGCACCCCGGCGTCCCCTTTGCAGTTATGTCCCTGTGTCCCGGTCGTCATTTATATTCCCTGTGTCCCGGTCGTCATTTGTGTCCCGGTGTTCCAGTCTATGATTTCTCTTTGAGTGTCCCGGGCGTCATTTATATTCCTTGTGTCCCGGTCGTCATTTATATCCCCCTGTGCCCCCCGGCGTCCCCATTGTAGTTGTGTCCCTGTGTCCCGGTCGTCATTTATATTCCCTGTGTCCCGATCGTCATTTGTATCCCGGTGTCCCGGTCTGTATATACATTCGTTTTTTAGTTTTGTTTTTCTCCTTTATTTTTTTCCTTTTTTCTTTTTTAGTTTATTTAGATTTTTAGATTTTTTAGTTTTTTTATTAGTTTTTAGTTTTTTTGTAGTTTTTACCATTTTTTTAGTTTTTTTAGTTTTTTTTTTTTTACTTGTGTCCTGGTCGTCATTTATACTCCCTGTGTCCCGGTCGTCATTTGTGTCTCGGTGCTTTGTTGATTGCTAATTTATATTATATTTATATTTATATTTTTTATATTTATTAATATTTTTTTAGTTTTCTTTTTCTCTTATTTTTCAGTTTTTTCCTTTTTTTAGTTTTTTCTTTTTTAGTTTTTAGTTTTTTTTTTAGTTTTTTACCTTTTTTTAGTTTTTTTAGTTTTTTAGCTTTTTTAGTTTTTTATTAGTTTTTAGTTTTTTTTTTTAGTTTTTGCCTTTTTTTAGTTTTTTCAGTTTTTTTTAGTTTTTTGTTTTTTACCTTTTTTAGTTTTTTAGCTTTTTTAGTTTTTTTCTTTTTAGTTTTTTTGTAGTTTTTACCTTTTTTAGTTTTTTTTTCTTCTTTTGTATTAGTGTGAAATAATTCAGACGTCATATGCGGACAAACACGACGTCACTCGACAGACAGACAGACAGACATAACCCAGAAAACAACTTATTTTTATATATATTTATTCATATTTTTTTAGTTTTCTTTTTCTCTTTTATTTTTCAGTTTTTTCCTTTTTTTTAGTTTTTTTCTTTTTTAGTTTTTAGTTTTTTTTAGTTTTTTACCTTTTTTTAAGTTTTTTAGTTTTTTAGCTTTTTTAGTTTTTTTATTAGTTTTTATTTTTTTCTAGTTTTTGCCTTTTTTTATTTTTTTCAGTTTTTTTTTAGTTATTAGATTTTTACCTTTTTTTAGTTTTTTTTAGTTTTTTAGCTTTTTAGTTTTTTTTTCTTTTTAGTTTTTTTGTAGTTTTTACCTTTTTTAGTTTTTTTCTTCTTTTGTATTAGTGTGAAATAATTCAGACGTCATATGCGGACAAACATGACGTCACCTGATCCATCCACAGATCCACACACAGACAACTTATTTTTATATATATCTTCTATCTATCTATCTTCTATATATATAAAAATAAGTTGTCTGTCTGTGGATTGATGGATGGATGTGTCAGGTGACGTCACCTGAAAAAACTGGATTAGGTGACGTCAAAACTGAAAAAACTAAAAAAAAGCAAAAACTACAAAAAAAACTAAAAACTAATAAAAAAAATAAAAAAGCTAAAAAACTAAAAAAACTATAAAGGTAAAAACCAATAAAAAACTAAAAAAAAAACTGAAAAAACTAAAAAAAGGCAAAAACTACAAAAAAAAAACTAAAAACTAATAAAAAAAGTAAAAAAGCTAAAAAACTAAAAAAACTAAAAAAACTAAAAAAAGGTAAAAAACTAAAAAAAATAAAAAATAAAAAAAAACTAAAAAAAAGGAAAAAACTGAAAAATAAGCTAAAATAAAGGTAAAAACCAATAAAAAACTAAAAAAAAAAGGAAAAAACTAATAAATGACGACACTCAAAGAGAAAGCGACCAGGACAAAAGGAATGTTCGATTAGCAATCAACAAAGCACCGGGACACAGGGAGTATAAATGACGACCAGGACATAAGTAAAAAAAAAAAAAACTATCTATATATATAAAAATAAGTTGTCTGTGGATCTGTGGATCGTGGATCAGGTGACGTCACCTGAAAAAACTGGATCAGGTGACGTCAAAACTGAAAAAACTAAAAAAAGGCAAAAACTACAAAAAAAACTAAAAACTAATAAAAAAAATAAAAAAGCTAAAAAACTAAATAAACTAAAAAAAGGGAAAAACTACAAAAAAAACTAAAAACTAATAAAAAAGCTAAAAAACTAAAAAAACTAAAAAAAAGGCAAAAACTACAAAAAAACTAAAAACTAATAAAAAAAATAAAAAAGCTAAAAAACTAAAAAAACTAAAAAAACTAAAAAAAGGTAAAAAACTAAAAAAACTAAAAACTAAAAAAAAACTAAAAAAGGTAAAAACTAAAAGAACTAAAAAAGAAAAAAATAAATGACGACACTCAAAGAGAAAGCGACCAGGACAAAAGGAATGTTCGATTAGCAATCAACAAAGCACCGGGACACAGGGAGTATAAATGACGACCAGGACACAAGTAAAAAAAAAAATTAACAAAACTAAAAAGAAGGTAAAAACTACAAAAAAACTAAAAAGAAAAAAAAACTAAAAACTAATAAAAAAACTAAAAAATCTAAAAATCTAAATAAACTAAAAAAGAAAAAAAAAGGAAAAAAATAAAGGAGAAAAACAAAACTAAAAAACGAATGTATATACAGACCGGTACACCGGGATATAAATGACGACCGGGACACAGGGAATATAAATGACGACCGGGACACAGGGACACAACTACAACGGGGACACCGGGGGAAACAGGGGGATATAAATGACGACCGGGACAAAAAAACTAAAAAGAAAAAAAAACTAAAAACTAATAAAAAAACTAAAAAATCTAAAAATCTAAATAAGCTAAAAAAGAAAAAAAAAGGAAAAAAATAAAGGAGAAAAACAAAACTAAAAAACGAATGTATATACAGACCGGGACACCGGGATACAAATGACGACCGGGACCCGGGACACAGGGAATATAAATGACGACCGGGACACAGGGACACAACTACAACGGGGACACCGGGGGAAACAGGGGGATGTAAATGACGACCGGGACACCGGGACAGGGAATGGTCGATTAGCAATCACCATCAACAAAGCTCAAGGGCAATCATTAGAATCATGAGGTATAGATCTGAATACAGATTGTTTTCCCATGGACCATTATATGTTGCATGTTCAAGAGTCGGTAAACCTGACAATCTATTTATATGCAAAGACAATGGGACAGCAAAGAATGTTGTATATTCGCAAGTTTTACGTAGTTAAAACCATATATATATATCTATCTATATTCACAGGTGGGACATAGGGACACAACTACAATGGCGCGTAACTATTATGGCGCGTAACGACTTACGCGCGCGGGGGGGCTTGGGAGGGGCGCGAAGCGCCCCCACCAACTAGGTGTTGGGGTGGCGCGAAGCGCCACCCCAACAGCTAGTATATATATATATATATATATATATAAATAAGTTGTCTGTCTGTCTGTGGATCAGGTGACGTCATGTTTCTGTGTTGACTGACGTCATGAAGTTAGTTGTCGTCATTTTTGCTATGACGGTGACGTCATTAATGGTATTTAAGACATTTGTTCACGGAAAAATGTTTAATTGTAAAATGACTGAAGAACCTACAATGGCAACAGCCGAGGAAGCTGCTCAAAGAGTTTATGCCAAAAAACTTGCTGCTGATAGAGAAAGTAAGAAAAGAAAGCGTTCCAAGGAATCACAAAAACAGCAAGAAAACAGGCTTGCAGCTGATAGAGAAAGTAAGAAAAGAAAGCGTGCCGGGGAATCACAAGAACAGCAAGAAAACAGGCTTGCGGCTAAAGAACGCAAAACCGCGCAGTTAGATGAAAATCCACCTGGACAGCGAGAGTCAAAACATATCAAAACTGAAAATGCTAGCGATGATGATTGGGTTTGGGATTTTGACTTGGATAAGGTCATCAATGCCTACCAGATTTAAGTTAAAAAAACAAAGGTTCGTCATAGTGACGCTGAAAAATAAAGAAGAAAAAGAAAACTGAAAAAAGAAAAAAGGTAAAAAACTAAAAAAAAAACAAAAAGAAAAAACACTCAAAGAGAAATTACAGACCGGGACACAAATGACGACCGAGACAGAAGGAATATAAGTGACAACCGGGAACCTCAAAGAGAAATTACAGACTGGGACAGGCGGACACAAATCACAACCGGGACACAGGGAATATAAATGACGACCGGGACACAGGGACACAACTACAACGGGGACTCCGGGGGCACAGGCGGGATATATAAATGACGACCGGGACACAGGGATTGTTCGAATAGAAATTACAGACCGGGACACCGGGACACAAATGACGGCCGGGACACCGGGACACAGGGAATATAAATGACGACCGGGACACTCAAAGAGAAATTACAAACTGGGATACCGGGACACAAATGACGACCGGGACACAGGGAATATAAATGAAGACCGGGACACAGGGACACATCATTAGAATAATGAGGTATAGATCTGAATACGGATTGTTTGTCCCATGGACAATTATATGTTGCATGTTCAAGAGTCAGTAAACCTGACAATATATTTATATGCACAGACAATGGGACAGCGAAGAATGTTGTATATTCGCATGTTTTACGTAGTTGAAAACATATATTTATATCTATCTTTATTCACAGGTGGGACACAGGGACACAACTACAATGGCGCGTAACTAATATGGCGCGTAACGACTTACGCGCGCGGGGGGGCTTGGGGGGGGGGCGCGAAGCGCCCCACCAACTAGGTGTTGGGGTGGCGCGAAGCGCCACCCCAACAGCTAGTAGATATATATAAAAATAAGTTGTCTGTCTGTGGATCGTGGATCAGGTGACGTCATGTTTCTGTGTCGGCTGACGTCATGAAGTTAGTTGTCGTCATTTTTGTTATGACGGTGACGTCATTAATGGTATTTAAGACATGCGTTCACGGAAAAATGTTTAATTGTAAAATGACTGAAGAACCTACAATGGCAACAGCCGAGGAAGCTGCTCAAAGAGTCTATGCCAAAAAACTTGCTGCTGATAGAGAAAGTAAGAAAAGAAAGCGTGCCGAGGAATCACAAGGACAGCAAGAAAACAGGCTTGCAGCTGATAGAGAAATAAGAAAAGAAAGCGTGCCGAGGAATCACAAGAACAGCAAGAAAACAGGCTTGCGGCTAAAGAATGCAAAACCGCGCAGTTAGATGAAAATCCACCTGGAAAGCGAGAGTCAAAACATATCAAAACTGAAAATGATAGCGATGATGATTGGGTTTGGGATTTTGACTTGGATAAGGTCATCAATGCCTACCAGATTTAAGTTAAAAAAAAAGGTTCGGCGATATGTTCTTCATAGTGATGGGACAGCGAAGAATGTTGTATATTCGCATGTTTTACGTAGTTAAAAATATATATTTATATCTATCTCTATTCACAGGTGGGACACAGGGACACAGCTACAATGGCGCGTAACTAATATGGCGCGTAAAGACTTACGCGCGCGGGGGGGCTTGGGGGGGTGCGAAGCTCCCCACCAACTAGGTGTTGGGGTGGCGCGAAGCGCCACCCCAACAGCTAGTATATATATATATAAAAATAAGTTGTATGTGTGTTATGTCTGTCGAGTGACGTCATGTCATCATGTCGTCATGAAGTTAGTTGTCGTCATGAAGTTAGTTGTCGTTATGTTTGTTATGACGATGACGTCATTAAAAGTATTTAAGAAAATCGTTCAAAGACAAATTTTTAATTGTAAGAAGATCGTGGACGGAAAAATGTTTAATTGTAAAATGACTGAAGAACCTACAATAGCAACAGCCGAGGAAGCTGCTCAAAGAGTCTATGCCAAAAAACTTCCGGCTGGTAGAGAAAGTAAGAAAAGAAAGCGTGCCGAGGAATCACAAGAACAACAAGAAAACAGGCTTGCGGCTGATAGAGAAAGTAAGAAAAGAAACCGTGCCGAGGAATCACAAGAACAGCAAGAAAACAGGCTTGCGGCTAAAGAACGCAAAACCGCGCAGTTAGATGAAAATCCACCTGGACAGCGAGAGTCAAAACATATCAAAACTAAAAATGATAGCGATGATGATTGGGTTTGGGATTTTGACTTGGATAAGGTCATCAATGCCTACCAGATTTTAGTTAAAAAAACAAAGGTTCGGCGATATGTATTTCATAGTGACGCTGAAAAATAAAGAAGAAAAAGAAAACTGAAAAAAGAAAAAAGGTAAAAACTAAAAAAAAAATAAAAAGAAAAAACACTCAAAGAGAAATTACAGACCGGGACACAAATGATGACCGGGACAGAGGGAATATAAATGAAAACCTGACAGTCTATTTATACGGACAGACAATGTGACAGCAAAAAATGTTGTATATTCGCAAGTTTTACGTGGTTAAAAATCTATATCTATATATATAAAAATAAGTTGTCTGTCTGTCTGTCAAGTGACGTCGTATTTGTCCGCATATGACGTCAGAATTATTTCATCATATACCAATTCAAAAACGAATGTATTCAAGCCGATGTAGCTGAGTTGGTAAGGCGTTATGTTCCAGGTTCTAGGTTCAAGAGGTTCCAGGTTCGAACCTTGGCTTAAAAAAAGGTAAAAACTACAAAAAAACTAACAACTAATAAAAAAACTAAAAAACTAAAAAACTAAAAAAACTAAAAAACTAAAAAAGGTAAAAAACTAATAAAACTAAAAACTAAAAAGAAAAAAACTAAAAAAAAGGAAAAAAAGTGAAAAATAAAGGAGAAAAAGAAAACTAAAAAAATATAAATAAAAATAAAAAAACTAAAAAAAGGGAAAAACTACAAAAAAAACTAAAAAGAAAAAAGAAAAAAAAAACTAAAAAAGCTAAAAAAAAACTAAAAAGAAAAAAGAAAAATAAAACTAAAAAAGGCGGGTTAAAAAAGGTAAACACCAAAAAAAACTAAAAAGAAAAAAAGGAAAAAAACTAAAAATTTATTTCATCATTTACCAATTCAAAAACGAATGTATATACAGACCGGGACACCGGGACACAGGGAATATAAAAAGGTAAAAACTAAAAGAACTAAAAAAGAAAAAAAACTAAAAAAAGGAAAAAAACTGAAAAATAAAGGAGAAAAAGAAAACTAAAAAAATATAAATAAAATAAAAAAACTAAAAAGATGCACTCAAAGAGAAATCACAGACTGGGACACCGGGACACAAATGACGACCTGGACACAGGGACAAAACTGCAAAGGCGATGCCGGGGGCACAAGGGGATATATAAATGATGATGGCGACACAGGGAATGGTAGATTAGCAATCACCATCAACAAAGCTCAAGGGCAATCATTAGAATCATGAGGTATAGATCTGAATACGGATTGTTTTCCCATGGACCATTATATGTTGCATTTTCAGAGTCGGTAAACAATCTATTTATATGCACAGACAATGGGACAGCAAAGAATGTTGTATATTCGCAAGTTTTACGTAGTTAAAAACATATATATATATATATATATATATATATATCTATATTCACAGGTGGGACATAGGGACACAACTACAATGGCGCGTAACTAATATGGCGCGTAACGACTTACGCGCGCGGGGGGCTTGGGGGGGCGCGAAGCGCCCCCACCAACTAGGTGTTGGGGTGGCGCGAAGCGCCACCCCAACAGCTAGTATATATATATATGTATATATATATATGTATGTATATATATATATATATATATATATATATATATATATATATATATATATATATATATATATATGTATGTATACTAGCTGTTGGGATGGCGCTTCGCGCCACCCCAACATCTAGTTGGTGGGGCGCTTCGCGCCCCTCCAAGCCCCCCCCCCGCGCGCGTAAGTCGTTACGCGCCATATTAGTTACGCGCCATTGTAGCTGTGTCCCTGTGTCCCACCTGTGAATAGACATAGATATAAATATATATTTTTAACTACGTAAAACATGCGAATATACAACATTCTTCGCTGTCCCATTGTCTGTGCATATAAATAGCATTTATATTCCCTGTGTCCCGGTCGTCATTTGTGTCCTGGTGTCCTAGTTTGTAATTTCTCTTTGAGTGTCCCGGTCGTAATTTATATTCCCTGTGTCCCAGTGTCCCGGTCGTCATTTGTGTCCCGGTCTCCCGGTCTGTAATTTCTATTCAAACAATCCCTGTGTCTCAGTCGTCTATTATATATCCCGCCTGTGCCCCCGGCATCCCCGTTGTAGTTGTGTCCCTGCGTCCCGGTCGTCATTTATATTCCCGGTCGTGATTTGTGTCCGGGTGTCCCAGTCTGTAATTTTTCTTTGAGGTTCCCGGTCGTCATTTATATTCCCTCTGTGTCGGTCGTCATTTGTGTCCCGGTCTGTAATTTATCTTTGAGTGTTTTTTCTTTTTAGTTTTTTTTTTAGTTTTTGACATTTTTTCAGTTTTTTTTTCTTCTTTATTTTTCAGCATCACTATGAAGTACATATCGCCGAACCTTTGTTTTTTAACTTAAATCTGGTAGGCATTGATGACCTTATCCAAGTCAAAATCCCAAACCCAATCATCATCGCTATCATTTTCAGTTTTGATATGTTTTGACTCTCGCTTTCCAGGTGGATTTTCATCTAACTGCGCGGTTTTCTTCATCTAACTAGCCGCAAGCCTGTTTTCTTGCTGTTCTTGTGATTCCTCGGCACGCTTTCTTTTCTTACTTTCTCTATCAGCTGCAAGCCTGTTTTCTTGCTGTTCTTGTGATTCCTCGGCACGCTTTCTTTTCTTACTTTCTCTATCAGCAGCAAGTTTTTTGGCATATACTCTTTGAGCAGCTTCCTAGGCTGTTGCCATTGTAGGTTCTTCAGTCATTTTACAATTAAACATTTTTCCGTGAACGCATGTCTTAAATACCATTAATGACGTCACCGTCATAACGAAAATGACGACAACTAACTTCATGACGTCAGTCGACCCAGAAACATGACGTCACCTGACAGACACACAGACAGACAACTTATTTTTATATATATAGATAGATTATGTTATAGTAAACCGAAGACTGGCAGGATCAATACAAGATACTATGGTATACAGGAGTGCTGTCATTGATGTGAAAAGTAAAGATCACCATCTAGTAGTGTCTAGGGTTAAATTAAAGCTGAAATCTCGGAAGGGTAACTACCTCCCGGGAAGTTATGATGTTAGTAGACTCCAGGATGAGAATTTGAGAGAAACTTTCCAGGAATAATTGAATACTAAACTTGAGGGTTTAAAATTTGACAACGTGGAAGATGGTTGGAATAATTTTAGAAAAATAATTTGTGAATTTGCTGATGGTGTCTTGGGGAAGAAGGTTAAGACTGCAGCGGAAATATAAGTAAAAAAGCCTCATGTTTAATAGAGAGGAGAAGTAATTTGTACAACAATTATCTGAGTGATAGATCATATGAAAACAAAAGGAATGTAAAGAAAGGAGAGACAGCAGTAGAATATGAACTGAGCAGGTGTGGAGTGGAGGCCATGAATAAAATTGCCGAGGATCTGGAAGATGCAACTAGACGGCATAATAGTAAAATATTATACTGGCATGTTAATAAATTGAGATGGAGTAGTCAATCCGGACTTGTCCCAGTTAAAGATAGGAACTGGGCCACAATTAGTGATACGAATAGAGTTAAAGAGAGATGGGCGGAACATTTTGAGAATGTGCTAAACCAAGATACAGTTGCAGAAAAAGAAATAGATAAAAACGGAAAAGTTTGTGATACCTTGGATGTGAAGCAAGATTTGTTTTATGAAGAAAAATTAGCGACAGTACTAAAAGGATTAAAAATAATAAGGCTCTAGGCGCTGATAGTGTGGTAAACGAGTTTCTTAAATATAGTGGCTCCGAGGTTAGACATAAGTTATTGAAGATTATGAATATGATTTTTGAAAAAGAGGAAGTACCTAACGACTTTAGGAAAACCTTAATGAAACCACTGTTTTAAAAAAGGTCACTTTTATCATCTTATATTACATTCTTAACCCCCTCCCTTCCCCAATAGGCTCAAAATTTAATTCAAGCAAGTTCCAGTTTTTCCGCTGTCCTCCTTGGCGTCTCTTCCATGAGCTGAGGGGCTCAGCTAGAAGGATTCGGCGAGGCAAGTACTCTTTTGACCTTCGTAAGACATGGCTAAACCATTTCAGTCGACACTCCTTGATCGTGATGGCAACGGATATCTTGATACTACTTATTTGTCGTATATCCACACTAGCTGCTGTTTCATTATTGGACTTGAGACCGTTTTTATTTCCTTTTAAAATTTGTGGCGCAAAATAAGTCACCAGCTTAGGCTGAAAAAGTAACAAAAAAAACTACAGGGGCCCTTTCTGAGGCTTTTGTGATGAGGTGGGAACTTTCCTATTTAAATTCTAAGCCTCTTCCCACCTATCATATATTGCACGGTTTGTTTTTACTGTTTTTTACCACCTAAATCAGAAACCATGACACCTAGAATGAGCAAAAATAAAGGCATATAATGAGTAAAACCTCAAAAGAACAGAAATTGCAATGAACAAATGAGATATCAGACAATGAGCCATTTAAATGTTCAATCAAGTCAAAGT
>NC_088863.1:37371614-37398798 GCF_032884065.1 Artemia franciscana
TATGTGCGCTCTGCTGCTAATACTACTACCACTTGTACTTTTACTGCTACTACTACAGTAGGAATGGTTACTGTACTTCCAACGGCAAATTCTATTCAGAACGTGGTGCAGTTCCTTTTTGGTAGGTCCTTCCGACAGACAAATCCTATTCAGAACGTGGTGAGATTCTTTTTTGTAGGTTCTTCAGTCGGTAAATCATATTCAGATCGTGGTGCGATTCCTTTATATTGTCTACGCTTAGAAAATGGCTGTCTAGCGGGGAGAGGTGGGGGGGATAAATCCAGGTTAGATCATGTCTCGCACAAACACATATGTTTACCAGACAAAGGATTTGAGAAATAGTCTACACAATGTAACAAGGAATACTCTATCTCTCAACAGAGTGTCATCATATTCCCTATCTCTCAATAGAGTGTGTCAGTATGCCCCCTATTCAATGTAATCGGAACCCCCTATTCAATGTGTCGTGGAACTACCTACCAAAAAGCAATAAGGAATCACACCACGTTTTCCCTAGGATTTACGACAGGAAGGACCTACCAAAAAGGAATTGCACCGCGTTCTGAATAGGATTTGCTGTCGGAAGTACAGTAACTATTCCTACTTACTACTACCACTACTACAAAACTTCTCCAACTACTGCTTCAATTGCAACTACTTTTAAGGCCAAGAGTATTGAGATGAAAAAAGCGTCAAAAGAGGGTCAAAAGAATGCATGAGCAATATTTTTGAAACAGCTTACCGTATCAAGATGAAACTTCAGGATTATCATAAAGGGGACTGAAAGAAAGACAGCATGTACATGTTACTACAGTTATTAATACTGCTGCTACCACTGTTGCTACTGCTACTAATATAAAAATACTACTGATGTGCCCTTTTTACGAGTCAAAAGTGACTGGAGGGCAAAAAGCAATCCTCCCAAGCCAATTGATTTTCAAAACACAGCCATTCAAAATTTTGAGAGGCATTTTCTTCAGCATAGTTGAAGGGTTCAGTAGCTACGTCTTTAGGGATATTGGGTATTTCAAACTTCCCACAGTTATGCAATTTGCCCATTGTTCTTTAAAACTAAATGTTGCTTTTAAACTAAACCAATAGGCACGGAGTGTATGCTGGTTGCCAATAAGACTTCTCAGCAATATCCCAAAAACGAATAAGGGTATTAAATTGAAACTTTCACAGCTACAGATGTTACTATTTCTACTCTTCCATTTTAACTAAATCAAAAGAGTGTAAATGCATCCAGGTTGTCAAAGAGCACAGATAGAATTTTGGGAATGGTATTAAGCTTTATTTTCCAGGTCATCTTGAGAAGCTGTAAATCCAGGCTAACGATACTATTTGCGTTGATAAAAACTTCAATTTCTAACCTTTTTTCCTACCACTCTGGAAATCCCCCCTTACGTGGAATTTTTTCTTAGAAATCCAAACCCGCTGAAAATTTGTTCATTACCGCGAACTGTTCAAAAAGCTAATAAGATATACAAAATTATTTTTTACTTTCCATATATTTTTGACGTTTTCCATGAAAACGAGTGCAAATAAAACAAGAGTTAAGAGCTCATACGGCACTTGTGACGAGGCCGGAAGAGCCAAGAGCCAACAGCTCATATGGTATGAGCTCTAGCAAAATTCTGAGAATCAATAGCTTGATTTTAAAGGAAAATCAGAGGCTTTATGCCGGTCAGGATTTAAAATAAGAGCTCTGAGTCACGAGGTCCTTCTAAATATCAAAATTCATTAAGATCCGATCACCCACTCGTAATATAAGAGCTCATCTAAGAACTGATATGGTATGAGCTCTAGCAAAATTCTGAGAATCAATAGATTGATTTTAAAGGAAAATCAGAGGCTTTATGCCGGTCAGGATTTAAAATAAGAGCTCTGAGTCACGAGGTCCTTCTAAATATCAAAATTCATTAAGATCCGATCACCTACTCGTAAGTTATAAATACATAATATTTTCTAATTTTTCCTTTCCCTTCAGCCCCCCAGATGGTCAAATCAGGGAAAACGGCTTTATGAAGTCAATTTGTGCAGCTCCCTGACACGCCTACCAATTTTCATTGTCCTAGCACGTCCAGAAGCACCAAACTCGCCAAAGCACTGAACCCTAACTCCCCCAAAGAGAGCGAATCCAGTACGGTTACGTCAATCATGTATTTACGACGTTTGCTTATTCTACCCACCAAGCTTCATCCCGATTCCTCCACTCTTAGCGTTTTCCAAGATTTCTGTTTCCCCCCTCCAACCCCCTATGCCCCCGGATTCAATTCGAGTCGAAAATGGAGCATGTGAGACATAAGATCCTTTTATATATCAAGTTTCATTAAGATCCGATCACCTATTCGTAAGATAAAGATACCTCAATTTTCACGTTTTCCAAGAATTCCGGTTTCCCCCTCCAACTCCCCCCCCCAATGTCAGGGGATCTGATCGGAATTTAAAAATAAGACCTCTAAAGCACAAGATCCTTTTAAATATCAGAGCTTTGAGACACGATATCCTTCTAAATATCAGATTTTATTGAGATCCGATCACCCGTTCATAAGTTAAAAATACCTCTTTTTTTTCTAATTTTTCAGAATTAACCCTCCCCCCTGAACTACCCCAAAGAGAGCG
This sequence comes from Artemia franciscana, assembly GCF_032884065.1. NCBI lineage: Eukaryota > Metazoa > Arthropoda > Branchiopoda > Anostraca > Artemiidae > Artemia > Artemia franciscana. The sequence goes on from NC_088863.1 coordinate 37,374,240, forward strand.
AATCCGTTTCGGTTATGTCAATCAGGTATCTAGGACTTGTGCTTATTTTTCCCACCAAGTTTCATTCCAATCCCTCTACTCTAAGCATTTTCCAAGATTTTATGCCCCCCAACTCCCCACAATGTCACCGTATCCGGTCGGGATTTAAAATAAGCGCTCTGAGATACGATATCCTTCCAAAAATCAAATTCCATTAAGATCCCATCACCCCTCCCACACTCCAGGCCCCCTTCCACACTCATTTTTTCTCAAAGTCACCAGAACAAAATTCTGAGTTAGATATTTTGTTCAGCATAGTCGAAAAACCTAATAATTATGTATTTAAATATACAAATATAGAAGTTCGTTACGTAAGTTAATTCTTAAATTAAGTGTATTTGTTACTAATAAAAACGTCCATAAAAAAAAAATAAAAAGTTCTAGTTGCCTTTTTAAGTAACCAAAAACTGGAGGGCAACTAGGCCTCCTCCCCCACCCCCTTTTTGTATCAACATATTCCGATCAAAACTATGAGAAAGCCACTTAGCCGAAAAAAAATTATATACAAATTTCGTTTTAATTATTTATGTGCGGTGAGCCAAAATCAAAACACGCATTAATTCAAAAATGTTCAGAAATTAAATAAAAAAACAAGTTCTTTTAACTGCAAGTAAGAAGCGACACTAAAACTTAAAACGAACTGAAATTATGCCGTATATGAAGGGGTTGTCCCCTCTGCAACGCCTCGCTCTTTGCGCTAAAATTTTTATTGTTTTAAAAAGTATAGTTGTGAGAAATAGTCAAACTTTAGCGTAAAGAGCGAGGCGTTGCAGAGTGGACAAGAGAACTCAAATAAAATATTTAAATTTGGAAAACCATATTTTCTGCTTGGGGGTATTTTCCAAGGAGGGTTTTTCGATGAGAGAGGGGGAGGTTAACGCCTAAGCCCCTTGACAGTGACAGGGCGAAGGGAACCCCCATTAACAGACATAAAAAAGAGAAATAAATCTGGCTTTAAGAGTATGTGACGTCTGATTTTCTTTGTTTTTGTGACAACTAAACACAGCTTTTTTATTAATCATCATAACAGTTATTTATATCATGACATTAAAAAGCAAACAATTCCAACAAGGTTGAGCATGTAAAGACTCTAATTTGAGTTACACCCAACATTCAGCTAAACGGGGTTCAGTTACACGGGGGTTCAGTTGCACGAGGGTTTAGTTACACGGTGACTCAGTTGCAACGGAACCGTTTCAGTTAAACGAAAAGACTATATGCACACAGGTTTTAAAAAGGGTATATAAGCAATATTATAGGCTGCGCTACTCTATCATCGCTAATAATATAACTACAACTTTTAAAGAAGCTAGTTCGATTGAAAACTCGAATTTCTGGTGCTCTTTTCAAGAGTCAACAGTGATTGGAGGGCAAGCAGCCCTCCTCTTTAACCCATAATTTTCCAAACATTTTGAGTCAAAATTTTGAGAGAGTCATTTTGTTCAGCATAGTTGTAGAGTCCTGTAACTACATATTTAGGGATATTGGGTGTGTCAACCCCCCACAGCAGTGCAATTTACCCATTATGCTTTAAAAATAACTGTTACTTTAAACCTAAATCAAAAGGCACCATGTGTACACTGATTGCCAATAATTCATCTCATCAATATCCCAAGAACAACTGAGGTTATTAAGTTAAAGTTTAAAGGGCTACTACTTTTACTATTTGTGCTCTTACAATTTAACGAAGTCAAAAAAGTATAGGTATATCCAGGTTGTCAAAGAGAATAGAAAGAACTTGTTGAGGAATGGTATTAAGTTATATTTTTCAGGTCAATTAGAGGAGGTATAAAACTAAACTAAACGCTATCATTTTTGTCAAGATTTTCAAATTGGTGTATATTGTCAAAAATTGTTGAAAAAGTTTGTCCAATCTACAAATAACAATCCAAAGTATGACTTCTTACAGAGAAAAACTAAAAGATAAACATTATTTTCTTTTTTCATTGGAAAGACTATATCAATAAAAACAAACAGAAATTAACTTAAAAAACTTTACCAATAAGTTTTTCAAAGAAAAGTAAAAAACTCCATTAAACCAAAAATGAGCAGAAATAAAATCAAATAATCTACCAATTGTAAAGTTACCATAAACAACCATCAATAAATAAATGAAACCCAAAGAAAACATAAATTACAATAATAACCGAGTCAAACTCAAAACAAGCAGAAATTAATATGAGTAGGGCTCACATCCCCCAAACCATCTCAAGGCCAGAACATAATTTGTACTTTACTGAAAAACAATATAAATGAATGTACATTGTCAGTTTGATTTACATAAGCTGATATATATTCCCTTAAAGTTATACAATTTTTTATTTATAAAATTTAAAAACTGAAAACATTTGAAATGTCTTTTTTTAATAAAGTTCTAATAAACATTTGTTCATTTGTATTACTACCTGTTATCTGTATGTTTGCGACGATTGTTTATTTAATCGTTATGGCTTTTAGACTAGCTATTAGACATTTTCCAATAGCTATTAGCTATTAGAGACTATTTTGGATGAAAGGGCTTTTTAAGATTATCATCAGTCTTAAGCATTGCATTTAAAACAAAAAAGGGAGGAACTGGTTGCCCTCTCTTCATTTTTCAACATCCTTTTAAAGTTTCAACTTAAGGCCCTTAGCCAACCTTAACTATACCTGTTGCGTTCTTTGGACATCCCTCCTGCATATTGTGTGTTTTAACTTTTTTGACATCTCCCACAATATTTTCTAGAAGTTTACCTCAATGCCTTTGGCCTTTTTGGAGACTTGGGGTCAAAAATACCCCCTTTTTCCAATAGCCAACCTTGTTAATAAATGATGGGCAACCAATATAGCATGAAAAACTTGCACCACAGGCTGTGGGGAGTTTTGTCATCCCTAGATGAATATGTATTTGACCTTTTGATTATTTTGAACAAGATGGCTATTCAAAATTTTGATTAGTTATCTTTGGTTGGACAGTACCTAAAAAGAGAATGGGATAGGGTACTGACTTAAAATTCTTTGATATCCACTCAACATGCCCTGATAATTTAAACTTAAAACCCTCAGCCGTCTTTTGATATTACATATATGATTTTTTTTTAAATCAAGGATGTATATAGTATCTTCTGATTTAGTTTGACATGCCCTTCAAAATTAATCAAAGTTAATGCACTTTGCCCTTCCGAGCACACCCAGAATCAAATATCCTCCCTTTTCCATTGATAAGATATCATGTATGTAAAAAAGGGCAAGTTGCATGACATACAATCCCTACACTGGGGGCTGCGGGTTACTTTATCCTTACCTCTCCCCCTATTGTGCAAATATATAGCCGAAATTATATTATTATATACACTAAAGTATTATATTTTCATCATATTTTGGCATACTTTAGTTAGGATTGACATAACTTTACTTCTTGGCTCTGTTCCATATAGTTAACAAGTACCTTTTTTTTTATAAAAGAAGCAATAAGACTGATACTTATTAAATGTGTGATGATTGGGATAAATCTTTACCATGAAAATATAAAAATACAATTTTCAAAACTTTTGCTGTTGTCCCAGTGATTATACTTGCTCAACTACAGTAAAAAGAAAATAGTTTCTATAGTTGTTAGGGAAAAAATGAGGTTTTGAATTGACAAGGAAAAAAAAGTAAAAATAAGAAGCAAGTTTTTCAAATAGATCACCAATAGCCAATTTTAAGTGATCAGGGTATAAGCCAAGGGTACCAATTTGGGAAAATACAGGGAGGAAGCAAAAATTTTGCTCTGTTCTCTGCATAAAGATGCAAAAACGCATTTTTCAAAATTTCAAGAATAATTTTTGCTTGAGAAAAAACGAACCATCAATCTAAAGGTATTTGTAAACATTTAAATTTTTCTTCCTTCCTGTAGGTGGGCCTGTAAATAGAACATGGCAAAGAAATAAAACAATCACTATTACAGTGATGAAGATTATTATAACTCTAGTGATTTATAGTCTACAATCTAGTGACTTATGTTCTGAAGTAGTAATTTTTTTTTCAAGAATGTATGGATTGGCACCCCTAAATGCAAAACTTTACTAGTTTTTAAACAAGTAACTTGTTTAAACAAAATTTAAATTAAAAAGAACACTTATTAGAAACAATGCTAGTAATATGGAAGTAGACTTAAAAAGCCAATTTAGCCTGTTTGAAACACCCCACAGCAACACTTTAGCTAACAAAAGAGCAATTAAATTTTGTGAATCCAATACAAGATGATGATGATCAGATGAATTTCGGACCCCTCTTGACTACATGGTCACTCAGGTCCTCTCTCTATATTCTTTGAGTAATTGCTTGCTATGCAGGAAATTAAGTGATTCCCAGCATCTTTAATTACATCCTCTTGTCACATCCAATTTTTTCTAAGAATTGCACAACTAAGCCTATGACTGTGGTTTTTAGTTCATCACATAGGAAACCACCAAGTAGTAGATTCACTGAAATAATTTCCTTTTGTTCCTTGAAGAATGATTCTATGTGTCTTCTAGTGCATATAATGATCACAATCAATTAAAATATGTTCAACTGTCTCTTCACTGTCACAATGATCACAGATATTAACATCTCCATAAAATCTTACAAGGTATGAATGAGTACCTGCATGTCGGGACCTTAGACAAAAAGCTATGGTTCCTTCTCTTCTGGTCAGATTCCTGTAGAGTTTCAGTTCTGACTTACTTCTTGTTTTTCGTGTTGTAAACCAATTTCCCAAGAGGTTATGATTTTCTTCAAAATAGTATTGCTGCTGCTTTTTTATAACCTCTTCAATCATCATAATCTGAATTGGAATTTCACAAAATGTGAAGGGGTCCTCAATAGTGGTGCCATCTTTTGCAGCTTGGTCAGCTATTTCATTTCCATGTATATCAACATGAGCTGTTATCCACTGTAAAACAATTTCTTGACCTGTGGGTATTGTGACTAATTCTCTGTAGCAACTGGCCACTTCCCTTGACCATGTCACACCTCTACTTATTTTGGTGAGTGTTTCTAGTGTACTCTTTGAATCAGAGCAAATCAATACTTTAGGATATTCTTTCAGATTTTTCTTTTGTATATATTATTGCTTTCTTTATTGCTATAACTTCAGCTTGAAAGATCAAAGTTTGTTTGGGTAACTTATACTGTGCTGTAATTTTCTTTTTAGGTATAACAAGTGCAGCTCCAACTGGACTATAGTCATCTACTTTGGATCCATCTGTATAAATATCAAGGAAATCCCTAAATGCTTCTTCAATCAGCAACTTGAAGCTAGTGGCGAAGTCTAAGTTTTCTTTTTTCTCCATGACCATTGAGCATTTTATTTTGCAACACTCCCATGGTGAAGGTAAGTCCATGTCTGGAACACGTAACATTTCTGTGATCTTTAGTTCTAGGTCAAATTGAGCACATATTTGAATGGACCTTTCAAGGAAGTTTAACTGGTTCTGCTTTCTGTATTTGTTTGCAGTTGTGTGCAGACCTTGTTTTACAATCCTTGATTTCACTGGATTTGTTTCATCTGACCCCCATACTTTTGCTAAATATTTTAGTGTAACAATGTTCCTTCTAGTTTTGAGGTCATCCAGGCCACTTTCTGCCAATATGAATGAAACTGGGGTCATTTTCCTAGCTCCAAATGCAATCCTCAATGCTGTATTTTGTATAATGTCTAGTTTTTTAAGGGATGATTGATTTGCAGGGTGATATACCACTGCTGCATATTCTAACTTTGACCTGATATATGTTGTGTAGAATTTATTCAGAAAGTCAGCTTTGCTTCCCCATGTGGTGGCTGTTAATGCCTTCATTATGTTGATCCTCCTAATGCAGGCTGCTTTAATGCTTTCAATGTGTAAATTCCAATTTAAACATTTTTCAATTATGCATCCCAGAAACTTTGTTTGGTCCACAAATTTGGTGGGCATTCTATTTAGGATTAAAGATGGCACTACTATAGACTTCTTTCTTGTTATAAGCATAGCTTTTGTTTTGTGAGCCAAAAAGCTTAAATCAATATCACTTGCCCAATTTTCAAGCTGTCCAAGAATGGATTTTATTACTGGTACAACATCTTCAATTGTTCTTCTAACTGCCCACAGGTTATTGTCATCTGCAAAAATTCCTGCACTAGAATCACCATCATCTAAAGGTATGTTGTGTTCACCCAGATTATAATAATCTGGACCCAAAGCTGATCCCTGAGGGACTCCCCTTTTTCTTTTGGTGGAGTGGCTGGAGATGGTGTTTCCCACCCTAACATGCACTTCACAATCTTCTAGATAATTTTTCATAAATATTAGCATTCTTCCACGGATCCCCGCCTCAATTAGTCCTAGTAATATCTGTCTGTGTACCAAATTATCAAATGCACCATCAACATCTAGAAAGACAGCTATCATTACCAACCTGTTTTGTAACGTATAGGCAGCATGTCTTTGAAAACAAACCAGGTTATCAATGGTACTCTTATTTCTCCTAAACCCACACTGCACATGTTTAAGTATTTTTCTTTTTTCCACTTCCCAGTTTAGCCTTTTCTTTACAAGTCTTTCATAAACTTTGCCTAACACGGGCAATAAATCTGTAGTTTTCGATCTTTGAACTGTCTGTACCTGGTTTAGGAATCATCACTGCTTCTAACAGCACTTCTACCCATTCTTGTGGGAGGTTTTTAACTAGTTGGAAATTTCGCATGATTTAAACTTTTGAATTTTCCGCTGGTAAAAAAAGCCTTGAGCTCAGTGTTTCCACTTTCTTTTTTGAAAAATCCCGAATCAGAGACGAAAAATCCCTAAAAATCCCTTTTTGGTTAAACAATAATCCTTTGAAAAATCCCTCTCATGCTAATCACGACAGTTAGCTACTGGTTTCCTGGTCCACGAAGTCCATCTGTGTCCTTCTGTCTGAGCATCCGATTGTTTTAAATAAAAATCTCTCCGAACGAACTGAAAAGCACTGGAAGATGCAAACACTATAATTTTTTTAACAAAAAAAACTTCAAAACTAAATCCCAGAATTTGCATTCTCCTATCTTGAGCATGGATACTAACGAATGCAGAATTCAACCTCTCGTTCAAGAGTCAAAGAACAGAACATTATTTTTGTTTGTTAAACCAATAATACAAATTTTTTTGCCACATTCGCCCGAAAGGTGAAAGCACAGGATGAAAATAGACAAACGATCGAACATGAACTTCAAATGTGCATGCTCTTACACATCGCAGTCAAAGTAAATATCATGTTTATATTTCGTTTTTATTAATCAAATATATCACAAATTAGGTAATGGTTTCAGTTTGATTCAGGACAATTAAAAACGCTCTAATTAAAGACACTAGCACTGGGGCCTGGCTGGGATACGATTTCAGCTGCCTCTTTTGAGGTAGCGCTTGCCTTTACAGCTTTCAGTCGTTATTGCATCTCGGTATCCAACTTCATGGATATGGCACTAGTGCCAGCTCTTTTCATTCCGTATTTACACTGCAACAGATCCGCTGTTGTCGACTGTCCCAAACGGTTGCGGTGATCTGTTTTAATATTTTTCAAATCACTGAAAAGCTTCTCGACCACAACGTTGCTGAATGGAAAGGTCAAGAACCACTGTATCACCTGTTTAAGGTGGGCAAAGCGCAAGTCCCCAGCACCATTCTTCAGGTTCAGTATGTATCCCCAGTACTCCTTTGCTGACGAAATGCCAAGACTCAGATTTTCTTGAAGATCAACCATGGCCTGGCGTCTCCACTCTGCGTCGATTTTCGCTTTGTCCCACCCCGGCATGCTAAATTTGTCGAGATATGGAGTCGAGATATAAGCTGTGAGGCTGTTGTTGTCACGATTTCATGACTTCCATAACAAAATACAACATAGGATATTTTTTTGTTCTTCGCCTGAATTATATCCAACACTCGACATGGCCATGGTGGATAGTTTTTGAATTTTGCTAGAACAACAGCATCCTTTGCGAAATGAACCATTGAAATGTATTATCAAAAATAAAAATAAAAATCTGCACTTAACCTTGAATATGTAGGCCCACGTGAGCTTTACAATCACCTTATAATCGGTCCAATCAGTCTTATAACGCTTAAAAAAGCTCTAGCAATCAAGCCCGCACATCCAAAGATCGTATCCAATTTCACTCAATATCAAGTTCATTAGCAATTTATTATGTCCAACATATCATATCCAATATCGTTCAATAGGTCAATGTGCTTTCTTAGGAAACAGGTTTTGAGAATGCAATATAAATCATACCTAGGTCCTTTCGCTTTGAACGATGAATGATAACTGGTGAATGATAACTTGATGAAGATGCTTATTTTTTTTAATAGAGTAGTTTATAACTTCTTTGTCCATCCTCTAACTTTGAACAGTCATCAGAGAAAGCAATAAAACCTATAACAGGCAACTTTTACTGCAAAAAGCTTGTCAAAAATGTTTATTTCAATTCCAGTTTTAATATGTCAGATTCAGAAATTCAGAAATTTTTACTTTTACTTTCCTTTTGTTTCTTCTTATTCAACTAGCCAATTCCAATTGCCGCTGTTAAATTTTGAAAGAGTTGCCAAGCAATTTTGAAAAAGTTGGCGCGTAGCTCACTATATCGCTCATGCTGACGAAAAACAAAATCCTTACAGGGAAAGATAAAAAATTCTGGAAGCTGCACCAAATACCAACAAAAATCCTTGAATACACCATCAAAACTGAAAATCCTGAATATCTCTATTTTAGTAGGGAAAATCCCTTAATACCTCAGTTATCCCTGAAAAATCCCGTATCCCTTTTTAGAGAAAATAATCCCGCGGAAGGCATAGAAATCCCTCAGAAAGGGATAAATCCCTCAAAGTGGAAACACTGCTTGAGCTTTTTTGTATTTGGACAGACGCGTAAATCGCCGCCATCCGACGTATAAGCCGTAAAAAGCGTTATGCAGCTTATTACACCAATTAAGACAACCCCTAAATAAATTTCTGTGAAATCAAGCAATAGATACTTGAAAAATCCGATTAGTAGTCGTATTTAGAGTACATTGGAAGATAGTTATCAGCGAGTGTGAAGTTTTGATGTTGAAAAACAAATGAAATGTAATAAACGTTAAGTTTTTCCTGTCAAAGGTTTACTAATTGTCTGTATCATTATCGTCGTCATTGCAGAGCTTAAGAAGAAACAGAATATTGAATTTACAAAATGGACTTGGTTCTAAAAAGAAAGCGAGAAATTGAGGACCAAATTCAACAACAAAAAAATTTTATGGGAAGAAGCTCGGATATACTAGAAAAGGGAGACAATAATGAACAATTTTTTAACAAACTCTATTCAAAAAGGTAGGCTTAATTTTGTTTTTGGCTAAAGTAAAATTAAAAAACGTTCTAAAACCTATCCCCGAGGGATTTGATGTTTTCAAACAGGGGTTTAATTTGCTAGGGAGCAGGAAGGAAGTGTTCCTCCCAGACCTTGTCCCCCAACTGAAATTTAGTCTTTCAAAATCTTGTCACAGCCAAGATAGGCCTAAGCCTGCATAGCCTACTTCAAGTATCCACAGAAAATGTATCAATTTGTTGGTAAAATTCTAGTCCATTGACTTCTTGGGTAAAATTCTTGTTAATTGACTTCTTGCTTTCTCGGAAAGGTTTCAGGTTAGGAAAATGAAACTTTCAGGGATGGGTCTACAGGCTAAAGTATGTCCCAGGAAGGTATTTTAGAGTACCCACCTCCACTCCTTATCCCTTTAGAGGGCCTTGAAATTTGCCTACATGACAGGTCTATATCTATTGAAATTTTGATGAAACAACATTTTACCTTAATTTTCAGTTACTAGTTGCTTTTTCTCTGTCTGTAGCTCTGAAAATACAATTCCTGTTATTTGAGTAGGATTCTGAGCCATATCAATGTTTTTTTTTCAAAATTTAGGAAATGTATTTGCATATCTTTAAAACCTTATAAAATGGAATTGAGCAAAGTTATGAGGCTGAAAACAATTTTGTTGTACTTCAATTGAGCAGAAGATCTATTTTGCAAGGTTTCATTTTTATAACACACATATTTTTAAAGGTCATCAAAGGTCAGGGCCCTCTAGATGGAGAAGGAATAGAGGTAGTTGCTTCTAAATACCTTCCCATGACATACTTTAGCCTGTAGATTCATCCCTGAAAGTTTCATTTTCCTAACCTAAACCCTTTCTGAGATAGCAAGAAGTCAATTAGGGTAAGATGACCGGTACTCGGTCACTTTGTTCACTCTTCACACTTTTTGACATTCAATCTACTATAACTACTTTATTATACCACCTAGAAATTTGATTTTTCTACAGTTAAAATTGTCTCTGTTTTTTGAACAAGTAGGTCATTAATTTGAATAGTTTTGCTTATACAGCGCTACATATTTTTGAATTTAGCAAAAGCTATCAGTTCAGCTAATACTCGTCATATAGTTTCTCCTATTGACAAAGATATTACGCAATAATACAGTATCTAAGTCAGAGCCTTGCTATTTCTCGGTCACTTCCAAAAAACCCGTTTAGACATTCTTTGCTGAGATCTATGACTCAGGCCCTTTGTCTCGTTATTAGACATTTTAATGTTTTGAAATTTGTTATTTCAAATTGGATTTTCAGAGCGAAAATAGTGGATCCAGGATTTTCTTTGGGGGGATGGGGCACATAATAGGTGCTTTGATAAACTTGCGAACTAAGAAATACCTGCAATTAAAAGGGAATCTTGACAATTATGCATCATACATAGGCCTAGGTAGTGGAAATGGTCTAAAGTGGTAAGGAGTTTGGCCTTTATTTTAATACAACCGGTTATATTTAATACATTATTTAATACAAACCGTTCAAACTGCTCAATGCATCAGCTCTTTGTCTCAATACATATTAATTTTTAAAAGGTTAATTATTTTTGGATAAATTTGAGAAATATGTTATTTTAAATTGGATTTTTAGAGAAAAAATAGTGGATTCAGGAAATTTTTTTGGGGGCGGGGGGCGCATAATAGGCTGCTTGGATAAACAAAGAAAGGTACTACCCAAAGAAATACCCTCAATTTAAAGGGAGCCTCAACAATTGTGAGTCGTGGTAGGCAGTGGAAATGGTCGTAAATTTAATCTAAAATCGGTTGAGGGATAAAGTTCAAATAAATCTGTTGAAAGTAAGATGGTATAAAAATGTTGATACAAAAAATTAGTGACAAAGTTATTATGCAATAATACATATTCTCGTCCTGTCAGTCCCCGCTGTTATCTTGGCTATGACTCAGGCTCTTTGTCTCGTTAATGTTTAAAATCAGTATTAAAATGCGATTCTTTTGATGTAGCTATTGGTATCAAAATTCCATTTTTTAGAGTTTTGGTTTCTATTGAGCCGGGTCGCTCCTTACTACAGTTCGTTACCACAAACTGTTTGATTAGACATTTTCATGTCTTGAAATTTGCTATTTAAAATTGGATTTTCCGAGAAAAAATAGTGGATCCAGGATTTTCTTTGGAGGGGGGAGGGGGCGCATAATAGGTTGCTTGGATAAACTTGCAAACAAAGAAATACCCACAATTTAAAAATAACATCGACAATTATGCGTTGTAGGTAGGTAGTTGAAATGGTCTAAAGTACTCGAGTTTCGCCTTTATTTTAATGTTTTAGGATGAAAAGAGGAGGTGATATGTCATATAATGCAGGGCTTTAATTGGATGAAAATAGGCAGTAAAGTGGCCACCATTTCCTCACAAAAATTCAAAACTTAAATTAATAATTTTTGCACTTCTCATACAATTACTTTCTATTATACAAATCCCCTAAAAAACAACTAGGTTATGTTGTAAAAGCCACCCCTCTTGGCAAAAAAAAAAGCAACACAAAAAACCAAAACAGACTGCCAAAAAAGTAATGATAGGCCTATCAATTTCTTTTTCTTGGTGCCAAGACTCAAAAACAAAATTTTTTGACAGTAAAAAGAACTAAATATTTTCCTTTTCAGTCGCATTGTGACAGCACAATCCTGAAATATCATTTTGACAGCCTAAAGAAGTTAGGATTTTAGATTTCTCCTCCTTGCTATTATGAAATGAAGATTTTCGCCTTGCAGTTGGCTTTTGCGGTAATAGGAACAGATTCTGTTGATAAACCTAAATTTAATTAAATACTTTTTGGCGGTATGTGACATTAGTAGAATCTAACAAAGACCACAAAAAGTGACTAAAGTTTTGTTTCAAACTTTTTTTTCAAAACGAAACGGTCTTAATATTGAAAAATTTGTGAAAAACTCAACTATTAAAAATCAATTACAAAGAAAATTTACTTTCGTCCTGACCAAAACCAGAGCAAGCAGTCCCAACCACAAATTCAACACCATGTCATGGGGGAGCGCCCCTCGCCCTTATTGGATCCGCCCCTGTTCAGATTGAAAAATCTAGCTGTTATTTGAAGACGGGGCTGCTTTGAGGTGAAGATGCTTATATGAATGAATTTCAGATGCTTAAAACAAAATTAATATATCTTAAAACCATATAACATGTATATGAAAGGGATTGTCCCTCCCTCAACGCCCCGCTCTTTATAGTAAAACTTTGTATAAGAATTCTAGCAAATTCCCCTGTTGTAAAATTTCTCATGAGAAATTTACCCCCTAGAAACTTGCCTCACATGGGAAATTCTCCCCGTGAAAAATTTCCCTACTCAAAAAATGTATGTATACTTCCCTATAATAGACAACGTAGGCAAAAAGGCAAATTTTGTAACTTAGACCAATTCCCAGGAGGATTGGGGTATCTTGAAAGGTATAATTGTTTGGCTTTTCAACTATTCTGAACAGAATAATACTTCTATTACTAACAAATTACCGCAGCACCAAGCCGCCTTAGGTCGACACGGCTAAGCTCAGTCCTCTTCCATCCCAATCTATTCAAAGCTTCCCTCTTTACACTCTACCAGAAAATTCCCATTTCATTTAAATATGTCTTTATGAAATCTCCCACCCCACCCGCAGATGACCAGCTTTCTGTTTAGCCCTAGATGGTCGGTCAAAAATAACAATCTTCGGTAATATGTCATCCTTCTTCCGCAAAGCGTGCCCTAGCCATCTTAATCTTTCATTACAGCCATAGAAAGCAGGATAATATTCTCGAAATTTTGATTGGACCATTCTTATAAAAAAAATTCTAGGGTTGGATTTCTTCCAGAATTTTTTTTGCATAAGCTACGATTCCACCTCAAAATAGCCTACTCCTTTTGCATACTTATATTTGAAGAAATACCTGTTTTCACTTAAGTTATGACCCTTTTTAAGATCACGAGGGACCCCAATGTGTGGCAAATATTTTCGGGAAATCCCCCTCTCCCCAATGAAAAATTTCTCTCACAGAAATTTTCTCTATTGAAAATTTTATGAAGAACTTGAAGTCAAAAGTGATTGGAGATCTATGAGTCATGGAAGTAATTTCTGGGTGTAAATACTCCCCCCCCCCCCGAACAGAAAATAGAATCATTGTTTAAACACTTTCAGAAACGCTTAGGCTTATTAGCCTATTAGGAGCAACCCCCCTATAAGGGAGCAATTTGGAGCAACCCCCCTCACATAATATGCTAATATATGTTCGTTTTAAAATCCAATGTTGGTCCTTACTTCCTTTTGAAAAAATTGTTCTCCGTTCTCTCTTTCAAATTGTAAGTTTGAATTGCAATCGCAAAAATTTAATTAATTACTCAGACAACACTAAAATAAAAAAGATTGTTTTCAGTTGCTAGCCAGCAAAACAAATGAATTTATAATGAGATCTATAACTCAGTAGAATGAACGGGAATGACAACGAGCTATTGTTAATCTGTTTCATTTCAAGAGGTCTACGATCACTTAGATAAACTTGCGAACAAAGAAATACCCGCAATTTAAGCGAACCTCGACAATTATGCGTCGTAGGTATTGGAAATGGTCTGAAGTGCTAAACGAGTTTCGCCTTTATTTTAATGTTTTAGGATGAACAGAGGAGGTGATATGTCATATAATGCAGATCTTTAATTGGATGAAAATAGGCAGTAAAGTGGCCACCATTTCCTCACAAAAATCCAAAACTTAAATTAATAATTTTTGTACTTCTCATGCATTTACTTTCTATTATACAAATCCCCTAAAAAACAACTAGGCTCTGTTTTAAAAGCCACCACACTTCACACGAAAGCAAACCCAAAAATCCAAAACAGACTGCCAAAAAAGTAATGATAGGCCTGTCAATTTCTTTGCCTCAGTGCCATAGCAAGACTCGAAAACAAATTTTTGACAATAAAAAGAAGAAAATATTTTGCTTTTCAGTCCCGTTGTGACAGCACAATCCTGAAATATCATTTTGACAGCCTAAAGAAGTTAGGATTTTAAATTTCTCCTTGTTATTACGAAATGAAGATTTTTGCCTCGCAGTTGGGTTTTGCGGTAATACGCAAAACCCGCAAATTTAATTAGACTTTTTGAAGGTATACAACAATAGTGAAATCTAACAGAGACCATACAAAGTGATTAATATCTTGTTTCAAACTTGTTTGCAAAAAGAAACAGTCTTAATATTGACAAATTTATGAAAAACTCAACTATTAAAAATCAATTTAAAAAAAAAAATCACTTTCGTCCAGATCCAAACTAGAGCAAGCAGTTCCAACCACAGATCCAACACCATGGCATGGGGGTTGCACCCCCGTAACCTCCTTGGATCCGCCCCTGTTCAGATTGAAAGATATAGCTCTCATTTGAAGACTGAGCAGCTTTGAGGCGAGGAGGCTTACATGAATAAACTTCAGAAGTTTGACTTTCTCTCAGCTCCATTTTTTAAAACAGTAAAAAAAAACTTTAACGTAAAGAGTGGGGTGTTGAGCAGGGAACAGCCCCTTTCATGTACGGAGTAATTTCTATTCGTTTTAAGTTTTAATGTCGCTCCTTACTTTCAGTTAAAAATAACTTATTTTTTATTTAATTTCTGAACGTTTTTGAATTAATGCATGTTTTGGTTTTGGCTCTCCGCACATGAATAATTAGAACAAATTTGCATATTAATTTATATTTTTGGCTAAATGATTTTCTCATAGTTTTGATTGGACTATTCTGAGAAGAAAGGAGCGGGGGAGTAGACCTAGTTACCCTCCAATTTTTTGGTTACTTAAAAAGGCAACTAGAACTTTTAATTTTACGAACATTTTTATTAGTAAAAATATTCGTAACTTACGAATTAACTTACGAAACGAGCTTCTATATTCGTATACGTATATGAGGGGGTTCGCCCACTCGTCAATACCTCTCTCTTTACACTAAAGCTTAAATTTTGTCCCAATTCCTTAAAAATGACCCCTGAATCACAAAGGCCGTAGAATAAATAGTTGATTACTTTAGCGTAAAGAGCAAGGTATTAGGAGAAAGTGAACCCCTCATGTGCGTAATAATTTTATATTTTAAGACATTAATTAATTTTACATTATTTTGAAGTAATTAATTTTACAATTTTACGTTTACATTTACAATTTAACATAAACATTTTAAGTTTTAATGCTGGTCCTTACTTTCAGTTGAAACAACTTTTTCATATTTATTTTTTCTTTTTTAATGCAAAAAATCCTTCATGGAAATTTTCTTCCACCATG
Organism: Artemia franciscana; assembly: GCF_032884065.1. Classification (NCBI taxonomy): domain Eukaryota; kingdom Metazoa; phylum Arthropoda; class Branchiopoda; order Anostraca; family Artemiidae; genus Artemia; species Artemia franciscana. The sequence continues at coordinate 37,389,884 of NC_088863.1, forward strand.
AAAAATTACTCCAAGGTAAGTTCGCGTGGGAGGGAGCCTAGGTGTCCTCCGATATTTTTGGTCACTCAATTCCGTTAGAATTTAATTTCCGTTAGAATGAGCCTCCTCGCAACATTCTAGGACTTCTGGGTCGATACGATCACCCCTGGGAAAAAAAAAAGAAAAAAGAAAAGAGAAACACGCGTCCGTGATCTGTCTTGTGGCAAAATATACAAAATTCCACATTTTGTAGGTAGGAGCTTGAAACTTCTTCTGTAGGGTTTTCTGATACGCTAAATCTGATGGTTTGATTTTCGTTAAGATTCTATGACTTTTAAGTGGTACTTCCCCCTATTTTCTAAAATAAAGTAAATTTTCTCAAACTCGTAACTTTTGATGGGTAAGTCTAAACTTGATAAAACTTATGTATTTAAAATCAGCATTAAAATGCAATTCTTTTGATGTAACTATTGTTATAAAAATTCAGTTTTTTAGTTTCGGCTACTATTTAGAGACGTATTAAAAATACATTTGTTTTTTAAGGTTTCTTTTCGCAACCCCTCCCCCCAGCATTCTTAAATGGTATTAAAGTTAAAATAAACCAACCCAAGTTTTTTTTTAAACTTTTAATAGACTTCTAAATTGCATTTTGAGATCCGATGACAGGTTATGGTTTTAAACCGACAAGACCGGAAAGATAACGAATAAAGTTTGTGCGTAATGTATCAAGAAATAATAAATATTAGGGTGGCATTTCGGGTTTGGTCAAAGCACCTGCTATTGAAAGTTGTGAGAGAATTAATAGTAGATCTGAAAACGCTTTGACTGTGTAATTGTTTTGAATATGGGAAGCAATTAATTTTGGGTTTACTCCCAAAGTAATTAATTTACGTGCACGGAATAGTTCGTACAGTCGAGAAAATACTAGGGAAATTATTGAAGAAAAATTATCGTTAATACAAGAAAGTTAGAGAGATCTGGAGTGCGTGTTGATGGGGGATTTTAATGCGAATACCGCCATATTTTGATTTGAATTGCAAGTTAATTAAATTAAAAAAAAACTATTTTTTAGTAACTGAAAGTAAGGAGCCACATTAAAAGTTAAAACGAGCAGAAATTAGTCCGTGAATAACAGGGGCTGTTCCCTTCTCAACGCCCCGCTCTTTACGCTAAAGTTTGACTCTTTCTCTCAATTCTGCTTTATTAAACAGTAAAAAACTTTAGCGTAAAGAGCGGGGCGTTGAGGAGGAAAAGTCCCTTTCATATACGGAGTAATTTCTGTTCGTTTTAAGTTTTAATGTCGATCCTTACTTACCGTTACAAAAACTTGTTTTTTTGTATTTAATTTCTGGACGTTTTTGAATTAATGCATTTTTTTATCTTGGCTCTCCGCACATAAATAATTAAAACGAAATTTGCATATTAATTAATTGCAATTAATCGGAAGATTTTGAGAAAAAAGAAGCGAAGGAGAAGGCCTAGTTGCCCTCCAAGTTTTTGACTACTCAAAAAAGCAACTAGAACTTTTAATTTTTTACAAATGTTTTCATTGGTAAAAAATATAAAAACTGGTAAAACCTTCTATATTCGTATGTTTTAATTGCGTATATGAGGGGGTTCAACACTCGTCGATACCTCGCTCTTTACACTAAAGCTTAGATTGTGTCCCAATTCCTTAAGAATGACCTCTGAAACACAAAGGCCGTAGAATAAATAGTTGAAATTACTAAAAATACTTTAGCGGAAAGAGTGAGGTATAACGAGGTTTTAATGCTGCTCCTTATAGACATATCTTTGCATGAGCCCCTCAACGAAATACAAAGTGATGAAATAATGCATGCAAAATTCAAAGGTGAAAAGTACAATATATGGAAAACAACCGACATTGCTACAAAGTACCCTTTGCTCTGGGATAAAGCGCAGTTCTACGTTATTGCTTTTCCTACGTCTTATCTTGTTGAAGCGGCATTTAGTCGTGTTTCTCAAATGTTATCAAAAGATCGCAATAGACTTGACATTGTGAAAAGGGGTGATCTTCGACTATCATTAACATCAATATAACCAAATATAAATAAACTCGCCGAGAAGAATCGACCACTGGGATCTCATTGAATATTAAATTAAAAAAAAAAAGTTTATTGTAACGGTAAGTAAGGAGCGACATTAAAACTTAAAACGAACAGAAATTACTCCGCATATGAAAGGGCTTTTTCTCCTCAATGCCTCGCTCTTTAAGCTGAAGTTTGACCCTTTCTCTTAACTCTACTTTTTAAAACAGTAAGAAACCTTAGCGTAAAGAGCGGGGCGTTGAGGAGGAAAAGTCCCTTTCATATACGGAGTAATTTCTGTTCGTTTTAAGTTTTAATGTCGCTCCTTACTTTCATTTCAAAAAAACTTATTTTTTTTTTATTTAATTTCTGAAAGTTTTGAATTGATGCATGTCTGAATTTGGCTCTCCATTCATAAATTATTAAAATATAATTTGCATATTAATTTTTTTTTTGCTAAATGGCTTTCTCTTAGTTTTGATCAGACGATTTTGAGAAATGAGGGGTGGGGAAGGAGGCCTAGTTGCCCTCCAATTTTTCGGTTACTTAAAAAGGCAACTAGAACTTTTAATTTTTAACGAACGTTTTTATTTGTAAAACATATACGTAACTTAAAAATTAACTTACGTAACAAACTTTTATATTCTTATATTTTTGATTATATATATGAGGGGATTTGTCCCCTCGTTAATACCTCGCTCTTCACACTAAATCTTAAGTTTTGTCCCAATTCTTTAAGAATAACCCCTGAATCAGAAAGGCCGTAGAATAAATAGTTGAAATTACTAAAAATAATTTAGCATAAAGAGCGAAGTATTTATCTCCTCCTAAATACCTCGCTCTTTGTGCTAAAGTATTTTCAGAACCCCTAATATGCGTAATAATCTCTGTTCGTTTTAAGTTTTAATGCTTCTCCTTACTTTCAATTGAAAAAAAAAATTTCATGTTTATATTTTCATTGTTGTTTTTTTTTAATAGTAATGCTAGAAAATAATGCGCAATTTTCATTGAATTTCTCTTCCCCAATGAAATATTCCTCCAAGGAAAGATCCTCCTATATAGCCCCCTCCCCTGAACCCCACACCTAAACCAAAAAAATTCCCCTGAAAATGTCGGTACACTTCCCAATAACCATTACGGTATGTAAACATTGGTCAAAGTTTGTAACTTGCAGCCCCTCCCCAAAGACGTAGATATGGTAAGTCATCCCCAAAGACATAGTTATTACGGTTTTCGACTATGCGGAACAAAATGGCTATCTCAAAATTTTTATCCGTTGACTTTGGGAGAAAAATGAGCGTGGAAGGGGGCCTAGATTCCCTCCGATTTTTTTTTTGGTTACTTAAAAAGTAACCGAAAATGTTTTTTTTTTTTTTTTAAATAATGCTGTAAAATCCAGCAACTCTTCATGAAAATACTCTTCCCTATGGTAAATTCACCCATAGAAACATCCTCTCACGTATCCCACTTCCCCTGACCATAAAATTTTTTATACATTAAACGTTGGATCCCACACGTTTTATACTTTTAACGTCTTTGTGTTGGAGAAATTTTTGGAGGGAGGGGACTGTTTTTCTAACTTGTTTTTCTAAGAAAAATTTTTTCTAGCTTGTAAAAATGAATAGAAAAATATACATATATATATATATATATATATATATATATATATATATATATATATATATATATATATATATATATATATATATATATATATATATATATATATATATATATATATATATATATATATATATATATATATATATTATATATATATATATATATATCGGATTTTCTGATTTTCCGATTTCCCGAAAATATTTGTCGCACGTTGGGATCCCTCATGATCTTAAAAAGGATCACAACTTAAGTGAAAACAGATCTTTCTTCAAATATAAGTATGCTACAAAAGTAGCCTATGTTTGAGTTGGAATCGTAGCCTATGCAAAAAAAAATATGGAAGGAATTAACAGCTAGAATTTTTTTTTATCAGAATGTTTCAATCCAAAATTTGAGATAGCATCCTGCTTTCTATGGCTGTAATGAGAGAAAGGATAAGATGGCTAGGGCACGCTTTGTGGAAAAAGGATGAATTATTACCAAATACAGTCCTTTTTGGCTGGCCGTCAAGGGCTAAACAGAAAGCTGGTCATCCGCGGTTGGTGTGGGAGGATTTCATGAAGAAATATGGGGATTCATGGGGAATATGGGGAGGATTTATATATATATATATATATATATATATATATATATATATATATAGCAGGCACGTACGCAAGAATTTTTTTTTCGGGGGGGGGGGGGGAACCTCGAAACAACAGATATAAAGTAGCAATTTTTTATTTAGTAATGCAAAAAGCACGTATATCGGAAAATACAGATTAACTTTAATTTGTAGTATTGTAGCGGATGGGGGGAAGAAGACTGGAGCCTCAAAAGTACGTTTTAGGCTCAGGTTGTGTTCATAGCGATTTAGAATCAGTGATTAATCTATTATATCCCACTGAAAGGGAAATTTTAGGGTTAACAGTGCGATATGGGTGTTGCAGGGGGTAGTTCTCCTAATGCAAAAACGTAGATTTTAATGAAAAATAATAGTTTACAAAATTGATCCATAAAAGCTGTACTTTATCCTGAAAAGGGGGGATAAACGCCCTAGTATCAAGGATAATTCTATTTTGCCGTGGAAAGCAAACTCTCTTTACAAAAAAACAACAACAGTACAATTGCTAATTACTTCAAAGAGGGTAAAAAGTTGGACAGAAAACGTATTAATAATTGGGCAGTGACTTGACCGGATAATTGCATGCTGTAAAATCCCCCAAAAAAGGCTTCAAAAATGTATCTAATTCTTAATAAACGTCCTATTTTTGCCAGAAATCCCAAGAAACCATTGGGAAATTAAAAATTTCACAAAGTTTCAGGCTAAACAAATGAATTTCAATTAACCTAGGAAATGACAACAAGCTACTGTTGTCGTTTCATGTGCAATTATTTGGTTCCTTGTTGGGTTTAAAATATTCAATAGGATATCACCCGCGAGGCGATTAGTTATCTGATTGTTTCGTACTTAGACAGGGAGATGATTCACAACAGTGCATTTTAATGTCAAAACATCCCAGCTCTCATTGAACCGTCAGATAAATAAATAGGGTAATTAACTTGAGTGAAAACAGATCTTTCTTCAAATATAAGCAGGCTATTTTTGAGGTGGATTCGTAGCCTATGCAAAAAGAATTCTGGAAGGAATCCACAACTAGAATTTTTTTTTTATCTGAATAGTCCAATCAAAATTTTGAGATAGCATCCTGCTTTCTATGGCTCTAATGAGAGAAAGGTTAAGATGGCTAGGGCACGCTTTGCGGATGAAGGATGACAGATTACCGACGGTTGTCCTTTTTGACCAGCGGTCTAGGGCTAAGCAGAAAGCTGGTCATCCACGGTTGGGGTGGGAGGATTTCATAAAGAAAGCTTTAAATGAAATGGGAATTTTCTGGGAGAGTGTAAAGAGGGAAGTTTTGAATATATTGGATTGGAAGAGGACTGAGCTTAGCCGTGTTGGCTTCAGAGGGATTGGTGCTGCGGTAATTTGTTAGTAGTAGAAGTATTTTTTTGTTCAGAATAGTTGAAAGGCCGAACAATTATACCTTTCGAGATACCACGATCCTTCTGGGAATAGGTCTAAGTTATTAAATTTGCCCGTCGCTTACGTAGCCTATTACAGGGAAGTATACGTACATTTTTTGAATGCGGGAGTATTTTCTGCAAGTGAAATTTTTTACGAGGAGAATTTCCCATGGCAGGTAAGTTACTAGGGGGTAAATTTCTCATGACAAATTTTACACCAGGGGAATTTGCTAGAATTCTTACACGAAGTTTTGCCGTAACACCACGATCCTCCTGGGAATATGTCTAAGTCATACATTTTGTCTGTTGCTTACGTAGTCTTTTATAGGGAAGTATACATACATTTTATGAGTGGGGGAGATTTTCTGCTAGTAAAATTTTTCACGGGGAGAATTTCCAATGAGAGGGAAGTTTCTAGGGGGTGAAATTTTCAGAAGAAGTTTAACACCAAGGGAATTTGCTAGAATTCTTATACGAAGTTTTACCGTAAAAAGCAGGGCGATGAGGGAGGGACAATCCCTTTCATATACAGAATATTTTCTGTTCTTTTTAAGTTGGAAGATATACTATCAACCATAAGTTGTCGAGCCAGCTCTTACTAGGTTTTATTTCTCGTTTAAATCTCTTTAATTGCATCTTCAAGATAGATCATTGGCAGGTGGTGAGAACTCCTTGATGTGGCTGAATTAGCGCATTGGATGTTTCCTAAATTTGTGAAGATACATTTGTTATATGGTTTTAAGATATATTAAATAAAAAATTTTTTTTTTTTAACTGAAAGTAAGGAGCGACATTAAAACTTAAAACGAACAGAAATTACTCCATATATGAAAGGGGCTGTTCTCTCTTCAATATCCCGCTCTTTACGCTAAAGTTTGACGCTTTCTCTCCACTCCATTTTTTAAAACATTAAAAAACTTTAGCGTAAAGAGCGGGGTGTTGAAGAGAGAACAGCCCCTTTCATATACGGAGTAATTTCTGTTCGTTTTTAAGTTTTAATGTCGCTCCTTACTTTTGGTTAAAAAAAACTTGTTTTTTATTTATTTAATTTCTGAACGTTTTTGAATTAAAGCATGTTTTGATTTTGGCTCTCCACACTGGAATAATTAAAACGAAATTTGCCTATATTTTTTTTTTTTTTGGCTAAATGTTTTTCTCGTAGTTTTGATCGGATAATTTTAGAGAAAAAGGAGCAGAGGAGGCCTAGTTACCCTCCAATTTGCGGCTACTTAAAAAGGCAACTAGAACTTTTAATTATTTACGAACGTTTTTGTAACTTACGAATTAACTTACGTAACGAACTTCTATATTCGTATGTTTTTACTACTTATATGAGGGGGTTCGCCCCCTCGTGAATACCTCGCTCTTCATACTAAAGCTTATATTGTGTCCCAATTCCTTAAGAATGGCCCCTGAATCACAAAGACCGTAGAATAAATAGTTGAAAATACTAAAAATACTTTAGCGTAAAGAGCGAGGTATTAGAAGGAAGTGAACCCCTCATATGCGTAATAATTTCTGTTCGTTTTAAGTTTTAATGCTCCTCATTACTTTCAGTTGAAAAGTTTTTCATATTTTTTAAATGCTGGAAAATTCTGCGCCCCCTTCATGGAAATTCTCTTCCCCCATGGAAACTTTTCCCCACAATCGCTCAACCTCCCCCAACCAAAAAATTCACCTGAAAGCATCAATACACTTCCCAAAAACCATTACTACATGTAAACACTGGTCAAAGTTTGTAACTTACAGTCCCTCCCACGGGGACTATGGGGGAGTAAGTCGTCCTCAAAGACATAGTTATTAGGTTTTTCGACTAAGTTGGATAAAATTGCTATCTCAGAATTTTGATGCGGTGAATTTAGGAAAAAAATGAGCGTGGGAGGAGGCCTAGGTGCCCTCCATTTTTTTGGTCACTTAAAAAAGGCCCTAGAACTTTTAATTTCCGTCAGAATGAGTCCTCTGGCGACATTCTCGGACCACTGGGTCGATACGATCACCCCTGGAAAAAATACGGCAAAAAAAACGAAATTCAACATTTTTGTAGATAGTAGCTTGAAACTTCTACTATAGGGTTCTCTGATACGTTGAATCTGATGGTGTGATTTTCGTTAAGATTCTATCACTCTTAAGGGGTGTTTCCCCTATTTTCTAAATAAGCAAATTTTCTCAGTCTCGTAACTTTTGTATGGGTATAACTAAATTTGATGAAACTTATATATTTAAAATCAGCATTAAAATTCGATTATTTCGTTGTAACTACTGCTATATAAAATTCCGTTTTTAAGAGTTTCGGTTATTATTGAGCCTGGTCGCTCCTTATTACATTTGTTACCATGAACTGTTTGATTAAATTTGTTTTAAGCCATTGAAATTCACTCATGTGAGCGTCTTCACCTCAAAGCAGCCCAGTCTTCAAAAGACAGCTAAATCTTTCATTCAGAAAAGGGGCGGATCCAAGGAGGGCACGGAGCACCCCCCCCCCCCCATGACATGATGTTGTATTTTGGTTGGGACAGCTTGCTCTGGTTTGGGCCTGGACGAAAGTAATTTTCTTTGTAATTGATTTTTAATAGTTGAGTTTTTCATAAATTTTTCAATATTAAGACTGTTTTTTTTTTTTTTGAAAGAAGATTTTAGTCACTTTGTGCAGTCTTTGTTAGTTTTACTACTGTCGCATACCGCCAAAAATTATTTAGTAATTTAGGTTTATCAACGGAATTTGTCCGTATTACTGCAAAAGCCAACCTGCAAGGCGAAGATCTTCATTTTGTAGTAACAAGGAGGAGAATTAAATCACAAACTTCTTTTACTGTCAAAAATTTGTTTTTGAGTCTGTCTTGCTATGGCACTAAGGCAAAGAAATTGATAGGCCTATCATTACTTTTTTGGTAGTCTGTTTTGGTTTTTTGGGTTTGCTTGTTTTGCAAAGAGGGATGGCTTTTACAACACAGCCTAGTAGTTTTTTAGCGAATTTGTATAATAGAAAATAAATGCATGAGAAGCGCAAAATTTATTAATTTAAGTTTTTGTGAGAAATGATGGCCACTTTACTGCCTATTTTCATCTAATCAAAGCTCCGCATTATACAACAAATCACCTCCTCTGTTCATCTTAAAACATTAAAATAAAGGCCAAACTCTTTAATACTTTAGACTATTTCCTCTACCCTACAACGCATAATTGTTGAGGTTCGCTTTATTTTGCGGGCATTTTTTTTTTTTTTTTGCAAATTTATCTAAGCAACCTATTATGCCCTCC
>NC_088863.1:37398898-37415313 GCF_032884065.1 Artemia franciscana
CGATCCCTCCACTCTAAGTGTTTTCCAAGTTTTAGGTTTCCCCCTCCCAACTCCCCGCCCCCATCACCAGATCCGGTCGGGATTTAAAATAAGAGCTCTAAGACACGATATCCTTCTAAACATCAAATTTCATTGAGATCCGATCACCCGTTCGTAAGTTGAAAATACCTCATTTTTCTAATTTTTAAGACTTACTCCCCCCCTCCCAACTACCCCAAAGAGAGCAAATAAGTTCCGATTATGTCAATCATGTATCTGGGGACTTGCGCTTATTTTTCCCATCAAGTTTCATCCCGATCCTCTACTCTAAGTGTTTTCCAAGATTTTAGGTTTCCCCCCTCCAACTCCCCCCAATGTCATCAGACCCAGTCGGGATTTAAAAAAGAGCTCTGAGACACAATATCATTCCAAACATCAAATTTCATTAAGATCCAATCACCCGCTCATAAGTTAAAAATACTTCATTTTTTCTATTTTTCCGAATTAACCGGCCCCTTCTCCCCCCCCCCAGATGGTCAAATCGGGAAAACGACTATTTCTAATTTAATCTGGTCCGGTCCCTGATACGCTTGCCAAATTTCATCGTCCTAGCTTACCTGGAAGTGCCTAAAGTAGCAAAACCGGGACTTTAGGTTTTCCCCCTCCAACTCCCCCCAATGTCATCAGATCCGGTCGGGATTAAAAATAAGAGCTCTAAGACACAATATCATTCCAAACATCAAATTTCATTAAGATCCAAATACCCGCTGATAAGTTAAAAATACTTCATTTTTTCTTTTTTTTGCGAATTAACCGGGCCCCCACTCCCCCCCAGATGGTCAAATCGGGGAAAACGACTATTTCTAATTTAATCTGGTCCGGTCCCTGATACGCTTGCCAAATTTCATCGTCCTAGCTTACCTGGAAGTGCCTAAAGTAGCAAAACCGGGACCGACAGACCGACAGACAGACCGACAGACCGACAGACAGAACGACAGAATTGGCGACTGCTATATGTCACTTGGTTAATACCAAGTGCCATAAAAAGAAAACTAATAAAATTAAGAATAAAAATAAAAAAAAAAAATAAAAAAGATAAAAACTAAAAAAAGAAAAAGAAAACTGAAAAAAGAAAAAATGTAAAAAACTAAAAAATACTAAAAGAAAAAACACTCAAAGAGAAATTACAGACCGGGACACTCAAAGAGAAATTACAGACTGGGATACCGGGACACAAATGACGACCGGGACACAGGGAATATATCTTCTATCTATCTATATATATAAAAATAAGTTGTCTGTCTGTCTGTGGATCTGTGGATCAGGTTGACGTCATGACGTCAAAAACTACAAAAAAACTAAAAACTAATAAAAAAAAATAAAAAAGCTAAAAAACTAAAAAAACTAAAAAACTAAAAAACTAAAAAAACTAAAAACTAAAAAAAAAAACTTAAAAAAAGGAAAAAAACTGAAAAATAGAAGAGAAAAAGAAAACTAATAAAATTAAGAATAAAAATAAAAAAAAATAAAAAAAGATAAAAAACTAAAAAAAAAAGTAAGAAGAAAAAACGAAAAAAAATTAAAAAAGCTAAAAAAAAAAGGTAAAAACCAATTAAAAACTAAAAAGAAAAAAAGGAAAAACCGCGCAGTTAGATGAAGATCCACCTGGACAGCGAGAGTCAAAACATATCAAAACTGAAAATGATAGCGATGATGATTGGGTTTGGGATTTTGACTTGGATAAGGTCATCAATGCCTACCAGATTTTAGTTTAAAAAAAACAAAGGTTCGGCGATATGTATTCATAGTGAAGCTGAAAAATAAAAAAGAAAAAGAAAACTGAAAAAAGAAAAAATGTAAAAAACATGACGACAGGGACACAGGGAATATAAATGACGACCAGGACACGCTGAAAAATAAAAAATAAAAAGAAAACTGAAAAAAAGAAAAAATGTAAAAAACTAAAAAAATACTAAAAAGAAAAAACAATCAAAGAGAAATTACAGACCGGGACACTCAAAGAGAAATTACAGACTGGATACCGGGACACAAATGACGACCGGGACACAGGGAATATAAATGACGACCAGGACACAGGTATTTAAGAATATCGTTCAAACACAAATTTTTAATTATAAAAAGACGGTTGAAAGAGAAATTTCTAATTTTAAAATGACTGAAGAACCTACAATGGCAACACCTGAGGAAGCTGCTCAAAACGAATGTATTCAAGCCGAAGTAGCTGAGTTGGATAAAGCGTTATGTTTCAGGTTCTAGGTCCGAGAGGCTCCAGGTTTGAACCTTGGCTTTAGCATTAATACAAAAGAAGAAAAAAACTAAAAAAGGTAAAAAACTACAAAAAAACTAAAAAGAAAATATATATATATTTATATTTTATATATATATTTTCTATATATTGTCTGTCTGTGTAACGATGACTCTGGTCAAACATTTTCAGATCAACTGCTGGCAATTGGAAACGGAAAGCTCCCAGTAGTGGGAAAGCCAAGAATGTTGTATATTCGCAATTTTTACGTAGTTTTGAAACACATATATAAATCTATCTATATTCACAGGTGGGACACAGGGACACAACTACAATGGCGCGTAAATAATATGGCGCGTAACGACTTACGCGCGCGGGGGGGCTTGGGGGGGCGCGAAGCGCCCCACCAACTAGGTGTTGGGGTGGCGCGAAGCGCCACCCCAACAACTATTATATATATAAAAATAAGTTGTGTGTCTGTTGTCATTGTAGGTTCTTCAGTCATTTTACAATTAAATATTTTTCCGTCCACGATCTTCTTACAATTAAAAATTTGTCTTTGAACGATTTTCTTCAATACTTTTAATGATGTCATCGTCATAACAAACAGGACGACAACTAACTCCATGACGACACGACGAAATGATGATATGACGTCACTCGACAGATAGACAGACAGACATAAATAAGTTGTCTGTTTGTGTGTGTGTGTCGAGTGACGTCATGTTTGTGTGTCGACTGACGTCATGTTTGTCGACTGACGTCATTATAAGGATTGAGCTGTATGCGTCATGAAGTTGTTTGTCGACTGACGTCATGTTTGTCAACTGATGAAAATACATACCGGGACACCGGGACACAAATGAGGACCGGAACATAGGGAATATAAATGACGACCGGGAACCTCAAAGAGAAATTACAGACTGGGACACCCGGACACAAATCACGACCGGGACACAGGGAATATAAATGACGAACGGGACACAGGGACGCAACTACAACGGGGACGCCGGGGGGCACAGGCGGGATATATAAATGACGACAGGGGACACAGGGATTGTTCGAATAGAAATTACAGACCAGGACACCGGGACACAAATAACGACCGGACACCGGGACACAGGGAATATAAATGACGACCGGGGCACTCAAAGAGAAATCACAAACTGGGACACCAGGACACAATGACGACCGGGACACAGGGAATATAGATGACGACCGGGACACAGGGACACATCATTAGAATAATGAGGTATAGATCTGAATACGGATTGTTTTTCCCATGGACAATTATATGTTGCATGTTCAAGAGTCAGTAAACCTGACAATCTATTTATATGCACAGACAATGGGACAGCGAAGAATGTTGTATATTCGCATGTTTTACGTAGTTAAAAACATATATATATCTATCTCTATTCACAGGTGGGACACAGGGACACAACTACAATGGCGCGTAACTAATATGGCGCGTAGCGACTTACGCGCGGGGAGGGGCTTGGGGGGGGGGCAAAGCGCCCCATATATATATATATATATATATATATATATATATATATATATATATATATATATATATATATATATATATATATATATATATATATATATATATATATATATATATATATATATATATATATATATATATATATATATATATATATATATATATTCACAGGTGGGACACAGGGACACAACTACAATGGCGCGTAACTAATATGACGCGTAACGACTTACGCGTGCGGGTGGGGGGGCTTGGGGGGGCTTGGGGGGCACTAAAAAAATATATAATAAAAGAAAACAACTAAAAAAATAAAAAAAAATTAAGAAAAGTAGAGAACTAGAAAAGAAAAAAATAAAACAGAAAAAACAAAAAAATAAAAAACTAAAGATAAAGAAAATAAAAGGAAATAAAAAAAGAAAATAAGAAAATAAAACAGAACAAACTAAAAAAGAAAAAACTAAAAAAAATAACACTCAAAAAAGGCAAAAAGAAAGAAACTAAAGAAAAAAAAACGAAAAAAAAAGAAAAAAAGAAAAGAAAACAAAAATTAAAAAAAAATTTAAAAAAGATAAGAAACTAAAAAGAAAAAAGGAAAAAAACCAAAACAAGCTAAAAAACAAAAAAAAACTAAAAAAACTATAAGAAAAAAAAAGAAAAAAAAGAACAACTAAAATAAAAGAAAAAAGACAAAAACTAAAGAAAAAGAAAACAAAAAAAAACTAAATTAGGTAAAAACTAAGAAAAACTAAAAAAAAAAATAAAAAACAGGAAAAAACTAAAAAAGAAAAAAACTAAAAAAGAAAAAATATAAAAAAAGAAAAAGAAAAAACTACAAAAAAATAAAAAAGAACTATACATGACGTCATATTCAGTAAGACGTAAAAAAAAATAAAAAGGAAAAAAAAGAAAGTTTTGATGAAAACCTGCAATTAAGTTCAAAAGTTTGATGTTAAGAAGCTTTATAACAAAGCTCTGCAGAGGAAATATGTTGTTGCACTGCAAAATAGACTGGCTGACCTGTAACATGAAGATTTCAATGCACAGAGCATAAATGGACGATAGACGTCGGTACTGAAGAAGTTGGATATAAGAACCGTAGAAAAGAAGAATGGATTAGTTATAGTACTTGGCAGCTTATAAGGAAAAGAGAAGATATAAAGGTGCTTGTTGATTAATACTTATCTAGTCATTTCTGTAATAGCTATTATCGTGATTTTGTGAAAGAACAATTTAAAAATGCTGCTAAAAAGTTAAAGCAGTTTGTAAAGGGGGATAAGAGAGCATAAACTGAGAACCTCGTCACAGAAGCTTTGGAACTTTTCCATACCTGACTCCCCCCTCCCTAACACTCAAGTATATTACCCAAATTATGTATTTCCCATGCGCTTTTCTGGATATTGATTTTGCCACAGTTGATTCAGTTTACAGGCACACGGTTTTTGACAAGAGGGATGATAACGAATTAAAGTAAATATGGCAATTCTCAAAAGATTTGTAGATTGTTTTTTAATTGGGACATGATGGATTAATGCTTCTGGATTCTGTAACTTCAACATAATAGAATTATAAACAAGTAGTGAGTTTTTAATGGTACTTGTTAATTAAACGAAACACACTCAAGAATTACGCCTAGGTTAGATCTCACAAAACTGGTTCCATAGCATCCAAAGACAAGTGACGGTGATCCAATGCATTGGAGTTAGGAAATTTGGGCTATATATTTGCACATTTCTTCTTATGTTAGTAAAGGCATACAAAAAGTGGGTAGCATAATAACAATGCTACTTAGCAGTTTTCATGGGCTAGTAAAATTTGTTGGCAGATTTTTTTTCTGAAAATACCAGTGCTTCCACTATCCCCGAATATTTGGGGATTTTCCCAAAAAACCTGTCTTCTCGAAAAAAAATCGGTTCCCCCAAAAATCTTTTTTTGTTCAGGTAGCCACTCCTAGTGATTTATCTCTAGGGACAATCCACCCCTAGTAACTATCACTTTACTTGACAATTTTTTCACTACTTTCCAATTTTTTCGTCTCAATTATTTACTACACATAAAAAAAATACAGACATGATCATTGAATTACTTACCTTCTTCTTATGCTAGTAAAGGCATAATGTTTATAAGACAATACCATTTCATCAATGATTCTCCTACGACTCGGAGTCAACAATTTCATTTGAACACGTTTTGCATTCAGTATAACTTTGAACCACAGCTTAGATACCAAGTAAATAAAAAAAAACAAGTTTTTTTAACTGAAAGTAAGGAGCGACTTTAAAACTTAAAACGAACAGAAATTACTTCATATATGAAAGAGGTATCTTCCTCATCAACGCCCTGCTCTTTGAACTAAAGTTTGACTTTCTCTCAACTCTACTTTTTAAAAGAGTAAAAAACTTTAGCGTAAAGAGCGGGTCGTTAAGATTCTATGACTTTTAGGGGGGTGTTTTCTCCTATTTTCAAAAATAATGCAAATTTTCTCAGGCTCCCAACTTTTGATGGGTAAGACTAAACATGATGAAACTTATATATTTAAAATCAGCATTAAAATGTGATTGTAATGTAGCTATTGGTATCAAAATTCCATTTTTTAGAGTTTCGCTTACTATTGAGCCGGGTCGCTCCTTACTACAGTTCGTTACCACGAACTGTTTGATTTATTTGTATATAAGCTGTTAACATCGATGCAAAGAGTTACTTTAGACAGCTTTACCTTGAGAAATTTGTTTTCTTTTGCTATTCTGGTTAATTTTCAAAGGTCTGAAAATACGAGGGAGTTATATTGGAATTTTTTCTAAAAAGGGAAAGTACTGTACATATGCAGGGAGGGGGGTTGTTATTTCGTGATAAATTTGGACATTGTTGAGGTATAAATTAGATAAACACGCCACTCCAGACCTTTTTTATGCCCTTTCAAAATGTTAGCCTACCATCATTTTACTAAGAAATTAAATGGACCCTTTAAGATGATACCTTTTACTCTTCCTTTCTGCAATTTGGTTTGTGTCTTATTTTCTTTTATTCAAGGGTTTTGGGCATAATATATTCATCTTAAATGCATAATAATTGAGCGTGTGATAGATTAAAGAGTAAGGATGTATTCTACATTCAATGCTCAAGCTTACGCTGTGTAAAACTCGAGAACAAACTGGTTTTATCTGTCTGCATTAACAAACAATTAGCATACGCTCGGTGGAAAACAAGCGGGAGGTGACTGAATACTTCGAAATTATATAATTTGAGCTTTATATTTTATATATTTGCACATTAGTGGTAGGGGAGGATTATTAGGTTAGTTTAGTTCAAGCTACCCCCCCCCCCATGTGCAAAGGTATAGCCTAAATTAGTTTCTAAAGTATTATATTTTCATCATATTTTGGTATTTGTCATTAGGACTAACCAAACTTTACTTCTTGAGCGTTCGCAGTAAAATACAAGTGCCGATTAAAGGAATTGATCTTTTTGCCAGGAATCTTCCCATTTTAAAATTTTTTGAATTTTGCCGCTATATATATATATATATATATATATATATATATATATATATATATATATATATTATATATATATATATATATATATATATATTAGTTAGTCTGTTTTAGTTTCAAATATATTTTTAATTTATATTATTTTACCTTTAGATTCTAATTATTTTTTGTTTTGTTCTACTTTGAAGAGGCCTTGTCGCACAGAGGCGAAACATTCGTTGGATTTTTGTATCTCTTCGTTTTCTTTTACTGGCCATAGGCCCCTTTGTTTCTTTGATATTCTATCTTTGAATTTTCTCAGGCTCATAGCTTTTGATGGGCAACATAAAACTGAATGAATTTTATATTGAACTGTATATATTTGACGCTTCGGTTGCTATTGGCCCGTTTTGGTCTGATGGTAAGCAATACTTGAAGCTGAGCTATTCAGTTTTGACAGTTTTTCCTGATTCTTAGACGGTGGCATTGAGTAGTGAAACTGCTTAAAGCCACTGTTAAGCAATGAAACTGTGATAATTTAAAATACCATTATTAATAATCTCACGTTCTAACCTAAAATGCCGTTAAGCAGTGAAACTGCGAAAATTTAATATACAATTCTTATTCATCTCAAGTTCTAATCTAAATTACAAAATAAAATTAGATCTACGTTGCATGGGCAAGGTGAGGCGTTGCGGCAACCTTTGTTCAGCTTCGCCAAGTAAAGTGTTGCGATAGCAACACTTTGGTTTTGTCTCCTCCGTTCGATTAAACGCTTAAGTTATTAATCTCTAAGGATCTTAAAATAAATACTAGGTACACCAACTCGCAAAAGTTGTAAACTCCTCATTGCAACTAGCAAAGTTGCAAAATCTTTATCGCTGAAGATGATTGTATTCTAACAGACGCTAGATCACTTAGAAGTCCCCTCATGTCTTACCACTGGAACCAAATTGGTCTTACCATTAAATACACCGGAAACAAATAATAGACACACCCACGAGCAAAAGTTCCAAACCCCTCATTGCCGAAGACGATTATGAGCTAACAGCCGACTGTTGCTTAAAAAACCCCTATATGTCTAACTTTTGGTATCGGCCTACTTTTGGTTTCAGTGTGTATCTTAATACCGAAGTTTTCAGCCCCTTTAAACTTTCAAACTGGTTTATCCCATGAAGGACTTTTTCTACCAAAAAGTGGCTAACATATACTTTGATCAGCTCATCAAGAGCTATCGACTGCCGTCAAAAAAAATTCGATCTTTCTTAGTTCAAAAGTAGACTTTTTTGCCACAGGCAAAGTTTCTAACGTCGTGATTTAGAAAGGAGCAAAGGATAAACTCTAGTTTCCTTAGCAATGAGAGAACTTTTAAAGTTTAAGAGGCGCATCTGATATCATTTCTGTATCTGCCTATTTTTGGTTTCAGTGCGTACCTTACTATTGAAGTTGTCAACCCCTTAAAACTTTCAAACTAGTATATCTCATGAAAGCATTTTCTACCAAAAACGGATGACATATACTTGGATCAGCCCATCAAGAGCTATCGATTGCCTTCGACAAAAAAATCTATCTGTCTCTGTCCTAAAGTTAACTTGTTTGCCGTAGACCAAGTTTCTAACGTCATTACTTAGATAGGAGCAAAGGATAAACTCTAGTTTCCTTAGCAATGAGAGAACTTTTAAGTTTAAGTGGCACATCTGATACCATTTCTCTACCGCAATCCCAAGTGCGAAAAACCGAACTCAGCTGAAATCACGAACAAAAATGGGTAGAAACACAAGCGAAAACCATCCTTTTTGGCCCCAGGCAAGAGTTTCACGAAACTTTCCAAAATGCAAAGTCATATTCATCAATCAAGCCTAAGGTCCACACTTTCCGGAAATAACCGTAGAGGTTAGACCCTTACCACTTTCTAGGACTAAGCTGAAATCGGGGTGCTAGGAAAAAAAAAAAACACGACAAAACCCAAGTGTTTCTCTCGCAACACAATGAAGTTATTTTAACAATCATTTTGTTTAGGAATTTCGATAACTTTTCAAGCTTTTTACACAATTATTTCCTTTTTAATAGAGACCACTAAGAAAATATTTGGCCTGTTGTTTGTCTCGAAAACATATCACCGGGGAAAAATACCTAAGATTAATTTCCAATGAAAACCAATACAAGCGTAAGGAAATAAGCGCAAATACAGATCAAACACTTACAAAACACGACCATCTTCTCTCGTGACAGTAACTGCAAGCGATTGTCCAGTTGCATCTTCATTAACTTTGACAGAATATTTTCGTGGGTCCAGAGATACTGGACTAGGTAAATTAATGCTGGGGGATTGGAGGTCTTCTAAATCCTTTCGCCTTATCATACAACTAGAAGAAGCAACAAAAATATCTAACAGCGGTAATATAAGACCAGATGTTCGATAGCTAAAGCTTACGTGAATTGAAGAAGTCCATGAAAATAAAAGTGATAAATATGTCCAGATTGGTGGAGACAGACTCATTGTAATTTTGCATAAGTGTACGCAGCAAAATGTTAGATAAGGGGGGTACTGGCACTGTTTAGATATATTTTAAATAGATGAAGGGCCTATCTATATATAGAGTATATAAGATGTAGGACGGCAGACATAAACAGGAAAAACCTGGCACACACTCTTTTTTGAGGACTGGCAATGCATAGAATGTTTACTGTTATTGAATGAGCTATGATAATAAGTATGAGTAAGTAAACAATAATGGATAAATAACTGATAAATATATTAATAAAATGATTGTCGACAAGACCGTTAATGGGCGCGCTTGCCATCGGCAGATTTTAAGCGAAAATAGCGATCCCCAGGAATCTCTGGATTCTTATCAATTCTCCCTTGATTAAATGCGCTTACTATACCTCCAGAACAATACCAATTTCAGTATGATTTCAAGAAGATCAGGATGCCAAAAATTTAACTTTGATAAAAACAAGAATGTAGCTTTTACCTTGAAAAGGTTTCTTTTCACTGTTCATAATCCGGTTCATACTAGATTAAAATACTGCTAGATTTTTAGGGCCAAAACGCACTTTTTGTTTTTTACCGAGCGTTCATTAAGCGTGTTTAGTATAGCATTGTCGCTTACACACTGGGCTGTAAAAAAAGTCTCGGCAAAACAAACGCGAACGGCAGCGATACAGCCGTCCACAGTCACTACAATAAACGAATGCTAAAATGAACCATCATTTATTTTAACGCTCATGCCATGATGGTGACCTATGGAATTATTTACATGCTTACATATTCGGCGTTTTTACTGGTCTTTTTTTTTTTTCAGAAATTCAAGGAAGATTGTAAACTGACAACTGGTGTTGTCTTTGCATTGAGAGAGTCTTAAAAAAAAATTGAGAGATACTTAAAGAAAAAACTAAATTTGAACCTATAATGATTTTTTTAGGGGGGGATCAGCAATGGGTAAAATGGTAAACCAAAGCCTGTTTATTTAAAAAATGATGGTCAATCTAATTTCTGTGTTCTAAAATAAAAAAGCTACTATTTTGACTAAATTTGGATTCATTTATATTAAAAAGAATTCTACATATAAGTTTTCAGAATTGCTGCTATTTTAACTGCCCGTCCTGTAATGCCTATACGTGTAGTAAATTCACTAGGATATAGTGGGGGGGGGGGTGCACAGTATTTTTAAGTGTGCAAGAGTTTTATATGTGTGAAAACTTAGTCGTTTTCTTCAATTTTTTTCAGTGAAAATACGAAAACACTTTGTTCAATGAACAAATACGAATAATTAGTCCTATACTTGCACCTTCTTGACAGGCAACTTCTTCGAAAATTCAAATTACCTAATTAATTAAATCAATTAAAGAACCAAAGCCGATTTTGCTACGTGGGAGATATCAAAGTTATTCCAGCTCCTGCCTCAATAGATAAATGCCTCGCCTCCATTTAAATTACTAAAGGAATTAATTGTAAAGAAAGATAAAATCTATTAAATTTGATCTGTTTTGTATCTCAGCCACAATATAAGGATTTTTTTTCATTTTTCAATCATGGATAAATATTAATTGTTAATTAAAATTGATTGTTAGGTCAGATCTCTTATCGACTGTCGTTTTATCTTCAGAATGTGTAAGCGCTAGAGTAGCAATGGCAAAAAAAAAAACACTCTGTAAAAACAAGCCAAGTGTGTTTTAGGCTTTACAATTTTTGTAAATTATTTGTTTGAGTTTCATCTATGTATATATACAGATATGTGCAATGTGCACTTGTAAGAATAACTGCGCTTCTTGCTGTTGAACAGCTTGAACATTTATTCAGGGAAGAATATAGAATTCGCAGAACTTCAGGCCCTGGTTCGAAAATTGAAATAAGACGTATCCATCTCTTGAATACGAATTTGTGATTACTCTTCTTTCAGCCACGAATAGTGATTTATAATTCAATAGATGGCATTGATCTTTCTCGCTCTCTCTTACTAAACCTAGCAATATCTGTGCGAAACAATAGATGAGATTTTAACCGGGTAGAATTTGCCATAATTTAATATCTTAAATTAAGAAATTATTCCCGGCAAAACAGAAAACTGATTGTCACAAAAAAATTAGAAATCCCTAGCTTCCATTATTGATGCCCTTTTAGAAGTTAATTATACTTCTCGTGTTATTTTATGCATGGATTTCAACTTCTTCATTCGAACACCTTACCGGTTCTGAAATTAAACATTGTTTCACTTTGATTCTGGCATCTATGTCTAAGTTACACATTAAGTACCTGAATAGAGGTAAGATTATGTAAAAAAAAAATAATTGCAACGCACGAGCAGGTCAACACCCATCACGCTTGTAAGTAAAATGATGGTTCAAATAATTTCAAATTATCAGACTCATCCAACCAGTTTTTAGTGGTGTCAATCCATGGAAACTAGGGGGGAATGTAAAATGTATTTTTTAAACTCTAGGGTAGGGTTAGACTCGACATCTTTTCAATTTGTCCCATAAAAACACAAAAAATTACATTTTTCAATAAAAAATACTCTAAAAAAGGTATTTTTCAAAATATAGGGGGCCATTACAAAAACATCTAGACCCCCCCCTAGACCCAGATCTAGAAGAGTTTAACCCCCCCCCCCCTAGCTTGCACCACTGCCAGTTTTACTCCTGTTCCAACTCCTTCAAATAGCTTAAGGAACCATTGCTGGTGGCATGGAAAAAAAGCACAAGAGCTCGACTCAAAACATACTGTCTTTATTCTATTATAAGTCAACACTTCTATTGTCCTTACAATACATACCCTTAATGACAATACACTTTCTGAATGGTAAGTAGTTTCAAACAGCAGTTCTTCTGCTTCTTCTTCAAACAAAAATCTTCTTGGCAGACGAGAAAGGGATATCTAAAATCAAGTAAAATATAACTGATAAGTGAAATAGCAATATCTCGAACACATGGCAAAGGGATCTTATTTAGGACTCATCAGTCTTCATTTACTGCCAAATGGATGTAACTTTAATAAGAACTGAAAGATGGTTGAATGGAAAATTAATTATTCTTAGTGACACATAAAATATCAACTAAAACTTGAATGAGGCATAAATTAGTTATGGTGCGATGCCAAAACTTTTACCGATTCTGATTTTGATCCTAAAAAATTGCACCTCAATGTCTCAATTCTGATATAACTTCTGATTTCGAAAACATGTATATACTTTTAGTTGTTTTGTTTTGTTTTTCAATTCATCGAAAACTATTACAAGAATTTTGGTCAATGATTCCTAACCGATTCCAGGCCATGCCCCACTTAGGCAATTCTAAAATTGTGATACCCCTTCGTGATTTATAAATTTTTATGCACAATTTTACGTTTATTTACCCGGAGCATGCTTAAAAGGGTATTAATAGGCATATTTTAGACAAATGAAAAATGTTGTCTGAATTCAACACCTTTTATACAATGTATGATGTCATTCGCAAGAAAAATGTTTATTTTTTCAATTAAGGTTCTAAAGTATAGCGAGCCAAAGGGTGCACATCCTGCCCATGACCCACTGAAACATTGGCATGCCCCACTGGTGGGGCATGCGCCCTACATTGGGAGTCACGGGATTAAACAGATCATATTTGCTCGTTTTTCACAATGAGATTTTGGGATCGTCAAAAATGAGAAACAAGGGATGTGTTTGACGGAAAAGCAAATATCGCATTAAAGTCGATTGGCTTTAAATTCCATAAAGTGAGACATTTATATATTTTTTTTATATCGTAGTAAAGTATTATGTTTTCGATTAAAACTAAAATCAAACGCTGGAATTATGGTAGAAAGAACAGAAGCTAATTGTCTTTATGAGCATAAGAGATTATATAAAATGAAGGTAATATATTTTTACTTAGAAAGGAGTTGAAATTACGTGCCTACGAAGTGCGCTCACAGACATGTATACACCTTACTTTAACGTGTTTTGATTTAGTTCAACACTCCCCTCAATATCAAACAGTTCGTGGTTTCGATGCTAATTCATGCATCGAATCGGGAATTTCGATGCTAAAGGATATATCAAAAGAATCGGATTTTTATGCTGATTTCAAATATATAAGTTTCATCAAGTTTAGTTATTGTCATCAAAAGTTACGAGCCTGAGAAAAATTGCCTTATTTTGGAAAATAGGGGGTAACACCCCCTAAAAGTAATAGGATCTTAACGAAAATTACCCCATCGCATTCAGCGTATCAGAGAACCCTATAGAAAAAATTTCAAGGTCTAATCTACAAAAATGTGGAATTTCGTATTTTTTGCCAGAAGACAAATCACGGGTGCGTGTTTATTTGTTTTTTGTTTTTTTTTTTTTTTCCCCAGGGATCATCGTATCGACCAAGTGGTCCTAGAGTCTTGCAAGAGGGCTCATTCTAACGGAAATGAAAAGTTCTAGTGCCCTTTTTAAGTGACCAAAAAAATTGGAGGGCACCTAGGCCCCCTCCCACGCTCATTTTTTTCCCAAAGTCAACGGATCAAAATTTTGAGATAGCCATTTTGTTCCGCATAGTCGAAACCATAATAACTATGTCTTTGGGGATGACTTACCCCCCACAGTCCCTGGGGGAGGGGCTGCAAGTTACAAACTTTGACCTATGTTTACATACAGTAATGGTTACTGGGAAGTGTACCGACGTTATCAGGGGGATTTTTTTGGTTTGGGTGTGGGGTTCAGGGGAAGGGGCTATATGGGAGGATCTTTCCTTGGAGGAATATTTCATGGGGGAAGAGAAATTCAATGAAAAGGGTGCAGGACTTTCTAGCATTACTAAAAAAAAGAAACAATGAAAATATAAACATGAAAAAGTTTTTTTCAATTGAAAGTAAGGAGAAGCACTAAAACTTAAAAAAGAACAGAGATTATTACGCATATGAGGGGTTCTAAAAATACTTTAGCATAAAGAGCGAGGTATTTAGGAGGAGATAAACACTTCACTCTTTATGCTAAAATTTTTTTAAATAATTTCAACTATTTATTCTACGGCCTTTCTGATTCAGGGGTCATTCTTAAAGAATTGGGATAAAACAAGATTTAGTGTGAAGAGCGAGGTATTAACGAGGGGACCAACCCCCTCATATATATAATCAAAAATATAAGAATATAAAAGTTTGTTACGTAAGTTAATTCTTAAGTTACGTATTTTTTTTACTAATAAAAACTTTCGTTAAAAATAAAAGATCTAGTTGCCTTGTTAAGTAACCAAAAAATTGGAGGGCAACAAGACCTCCTTCCCCACCCCTTATTTCTCAAAATCGTCTGATCAGAACTAAGAGAAAGCCATTTAGCCAAAACAAGAATTAATATGCAAATTTCATTTTAATAATTTATGTACGGAGAGCCAAAATCAGTCATGCATTAATTAAAAAACTTTAAGAAATTAAATAAAAAAAACAAGTTTTTTAAATGAAAGTAAGGAGCGACATTAAAACTTAAAACGAACAGAAATTACTCCGTATATGAAAGGGGCTTTTCCTCCTCGACACCCCGCTCCTTGCGCTAAAGTTTGATTCTTTTTCGCAACTCTACTTTTTAAAACAATAAAAAACTTTAGCGTAAGGAGCGGGGTGTCGAGGAGGAAAAGCCCCTTTCATATACGGAGTAATTTCTGTTCGTTTTAAGTTTTAATGTCGCTCCTTACTTTCATTTAAAAAACCTTGTTTTTTTTATTTAATTCTCTGAAAGGCTCTCCTGAGTGCTTATCGTTGGGTACACAGGTTGAAACCAGAGATATGCATTGGGAGACATGAGAGACATCTAATTTCGACCATACTTATGCACATTATGGGGATTGAGGGTAAAATATAGCTGAACTGCATGTAAAATGTGTTACCTTCAGCTTTTCTACATATTATTAAGTAAGAACTATTTTCTTAATCTTCTCAGTAGCCCTAATTTCATCCTTTAACAAAGTCTTATATGACCTTAGGCTATGTAGAAGAAACTAACATACTAATGAAAAAAACAGATTCAAAAACAGACTAACATGGAAAAAAGAAGGAAATATTATTAATTGATACTTATTGCATATTATGAAGTAAGAATTTCATCAATGTTTCGGTTAGTTTTCTTTTGTATAGTCTTGAGCTATATGAAAGCATTAAAAGGAGCTTGTGATGAATCATCAAAAATAAGAATAAAACCATAGGCACAAAATTACCAATATAAGAAATTATTTTCTTTTTATTCTAGGATGTCTCCTTTTGAAGAGCTTCTATTCTGGCCTTTATCATAGTAAATTCTAAGAATATTTTTCAATCAGCGTAAGATAACAGTATTTTTGGTTAGTTTCAAGGTTCTATGGGTTTGCAAGATTTTTTTCCTTTATGTATGTGATGCTCATCTCGCACTCAACAGAACACAATAATTACCCTTATTCAATAATTTATCGTAATATTGATTGAAATATTACTAGTTAATTGAGATTTTATTAATTAATTGAAATATTCTCTGTTGAATGGAAGGTTACTCTCAAGTCCAAAACTGGACTTGACAGTAATAAAGATCTTTAAGCCTTTAATGTATTATCTGTTTACTTTTAATTCAGTTTTTCTTTCAGGGATACTTCATATGATCCTTTAAAGATGAAAGGCTTTGAAACTTTACATTGGGCTTATTTGATTGAAATTTAAAGCTCTAGTGTGCTTTTCAAGAATGAAGTCAACTGAAGGGCAACTAGA
>NC_088863.1:37415413-37447948 GCF_032884065.1 Artemia franciscana
ACAAAGCTCAAGGTCAATCATTAGAAAAATGTGGTATAGATCTTAATACTGATTGTTTTTCCCATGGACAATTGTACGTTGCATGTTCGAGGGTCGGTAAACCTGACAATCTATTTATATGCAGCGACAATTGGACAGCGAAGAATGTTGTATATTCGCAAGTTTTACGCAGTTAATTTGTATTGTATCCATCTATCTATCTATCTATATAAAAACGAGTTGTGTGTATGCATGTTTGTTTGTTTGTAAAAAGAGCGTTTGCATATGACGTCATTATTAGTGCATACGGCTTTGTATATGCACAGAAAATGGGAAAGCCAAGAATGTTGTATATTCGCAATTTTTACGTAGTTTAACTCCTGCAGACGAAATGAATGCTTGCCTGAAAAATTCTAATTTATGGGCACACGTAAAAATATTAAAATTAACTACAAATATGCGTGTCCGATTGCAAAACGATGATTCTGGTCAAACATTTTCAGATCAATTGCTGGCAATTGGAAACGGAAAGCTTCCAGTAGTGGGAAAGCCAAAAATGTTGTATATTCGCAATTTTTACGTAGTTTGAAACACATATATAAATCTATCTATATTCACAGGTGGGACACAGGGACACAACTACAATGGCGCGTAACTAATATGGCGCGTAAAGACTTACGCGCGCGGGGGGGCTTGGGGGGCGCGAAGCGCCCCACCAACTAGGTGTTGGGGTGGCGCGAAGCGCCACCCCAATAGCTAGTATATATATAAGAATAAGTTGTCTGTCTGTGTGTCTGTCTGTGGATCAGGTGACGTCATGTTTCTGTGTCGGCTGACGTCATGAAGTTAGTTGTCGTCATTTTTGCTATGACGGTGACGTCATTAAAGATATTTAAGACATATATGTTCACGTAGAAATTTATTAATGTTTCAGTTTAAAATGACTGATGAACTTACAATGGTAAAAGCCGATGAAGATGCTCAAAGAGTCTATGCCAAAAAACTTGCTGCTGATAGAGAAAGTCAGAAAAGAAAGCGTGCCGAGGAATCAAAAGAACAGCAAGGAAACAGGCTTGAGGCTAAAGAACGCAAAACCGCGCAGTTAGATGAAGATCCACCTGGACAGCGAGAGTCAAAACATATCAAAACTGAAAATGATAGCGATGATGATTGGGTTTGGGATTTTGACTCAGATAAGGTCATCAATGCCTACCAGATTTTAGTTAAAAAAACAAAGGTTCGGCGATATGTATTTCATAGTGAAGCTGAAAAATAAGAAGAAAACTGAAAAAAGAAAAAATGTAAAAAACTAAAAAATACTAAAAAGAAAAAAACACTCAAAGAGAAATTACAGACCAGGACACAAATGACGACCGGGACAGAGGGAATATAAATAACGACCGGGACACTCAAAGAGAAATTACAGACTGGGATACCGGGACACAAATGACGACCGGGACACAGGGAATATAAATGACGACCAGGACACAGGTATTTAAGAATATCGTTCAAAGACAAATTTTTAATTGTAAGAAGACCGTTGAAAGAGAAATTTCTAATTGTAAAATGACTGAAGAACCTACAATGGCAACGGTACCACCATCGAAATAGATAACCAGTGGGTTGTTCCATATTCCCCATTAGTGCGAAACGTCAACCCCAAGTCAAATTCGTTCATTGTTTGGCATCATTTTAACAACTTGCTCTCCATCAGCTCCTACAGAGTTATGGGAAAAATATAAGTCAAAAATGTCCGAAGATATACTCCATCGAAAATAGTTAGAGACGTCAGATATGACTTTTGATTTTACATCAGAAATTTATAACTACACTTTAGTTATTATAGAAGATTTGTGCGTACGTATGGCAAACAAACCTCTTCAGGATTTGGGAATGCCTTCACCTAACCGTATCGCTGCTGTTTCAACATGTGTAGAATTGGATCGTGAAAAAAGTTACAGTACGAATGATCTATTGTCGTATGTACAAAATAACATTTCCAAGTTAACGTTGGAACAAAAAGACATTTATGATACAATAGACTCAATTTCAGGACGTATACAACTACCTGCTGATTTCTGTAATTTAGTGACGTCCAAAAATTAATTGATTGAAAAAGTATTTCCGAATATTCTAAAAAATTATAAAAATAATAAATGGCTAAGTGAAAGAGCGATTCTCACACCCAAAACTATAGACGTCCACGAAATCAACAATATTGTTTTGACCAAGATTCGAGACCAGGCAGTCCTTTACATGTCAGTCGACAAAGTTTTGGAACCAAATGAAGCGGTTAATTATCCATCTGAATTTTTAAATTCCATAGATCTTTCAGGGTTTCCACCACACGTGCTACAACTAAAAATAGGCGTACCAATAATACTTTCAAGAAATATCAACCCACCAAAGCTTTGCAATGGCACGCGACTTGCCGTAAAAAAAAAAACAATGGAAAACCTAATAGAGGCCACAATCTTGTCAGGGCCTTTTGAGGGTGAGGCTGTTCTTATTCCTCGCATTCCCATGATTCCAACGGATCTGCCTTTTCAATTTAAAAGATTGCAATTCCCAATTCGATTAGCATTTGCAATCACCGTTCCGGTTATGTCAATCATTTTTCTAGGACTTGTGCTTGTTTTTCCCACCAAGTTACATCCCGATCCCTCCACTCGAAGTGTTTTCCAAGATTTTAGGTTTACCCCTTCCAACTCCCCCAATGTCACCAGATCCGGTCGGGAATTAAAATAAGAGCTCTGAGACACGTTATCCTTCTAAATATCAAATTTCATTGAGACCCGATCACCCGTTCGTAAGTTAAAACTACCTTATTTTTTTTCTAGTTTTTCCGAATTACCCCCCCCCCCAACGACTCCAAAGAGAGCGGATCTGTTCCGGTTATGTCAATCATGTATCTAGAACTTGTGTTTATTTTTCCCACCAAGTCTCATCCCGATCCCTCCACTCTAAGTGTTTTCCAAGATTTTAGGTTTCTCCCTCCCAAATCCCCCCCCCCAATGTCACCTGATCCGGTCGGGATTTAAAATAGCAGCTCTGAGACACGATATACTTCCAAAAATCAAATTTCATTAAGGTCTGATCAACCGTTCGTAAGTTAAAAATACTTTAATTTTTCTATTTTTTCCGAATTAACGGGCCCTCCACCCCCCTCCTCCCAGATGGTCAAATCGGGAAAAAGACTATTTCTAATTTAGTCTGGTCCGGTCCCTGATACGCCTGCCAAATTTCATCGTCCTAGCTTACCTGGAAGAGCCTGAAGTAGCAAAACCGGGACCGACAGACAGACTGACAGACCGACAGACAGACAGACAGACAGAATTTGCGATTGCTATATGTCACTTGGTTAATACCAAGTGCCGTAAAATGATTGAAACTTACATGAGTAGGAGACTATAGAGATAAATAAAAGTTTAAAAGCGAATAAAAAAAATACTAAGTAATTGCTAATAGCCATATAAAAAGTATTTGTAACATAGAAATTAATGAAAAAAAAACTTACACACAGCAGTTAGGCCCTTTTCAATGTTTCTGGAAAATTCACTTGCAACAGCATCTTCCAATTCTCTTTCAGTAATTTTGACATATTCCTGCTGAAGTTGCTTCAAATGTTGAAAACTTCGGGTCGCTAAAAATTGAACAAAAGCAGATTCTTCTGTGCCCAATTTTCCTTCACCTAAAACCGAATGTTATTACTACTATATTAAGAGCCCAAGAAGACAGCATATTAAAACGGGAATTAGAAATAAGTGAGAATGAGGAATTCCACTCGGCTATGCTTTCAATTTCAAACTGGCTATTTACTAGATGGATGAAAAATGAAGAAGAAGAAATGAAAAATGCATATTTTCATGGCTTTCCTTCCTCATTATTTTACTTGGTTTTTCATTCATTAGTCCTAGCTAATAAAACTTATTCACGGTTTTTAGTAGGCACACCGATGTTTAGAGCCATAAGATAATATAATTTTTATAATAATCATTATAAAATTAACATTTTATTATTGACAACTACTACGCGTAGAAAAAGCCCGGATCCCGACTAAGAAACTCAGATGAAAGGGAACCCTCATAGTGACTTCTATTCATACCAGCTCATATTAAAGAGAAACTATGAACATATTACAGCAATTCGATAAACATAAGAAAGAGACTTAAACAAAAAATTGATTATTCTGTTGGAAAATAGTCTCAATCCCTCCCCCCTTTCTGTTGAGAGATTATTTCCCAACACAATAACTAATTTCAACGTTCAATTCATTCTCTTGTATTTGTCCAATTGCTTTTGTGTTTTTATATAGGCTCCTTGCTAATTATATATTGCCTACGCTGTGTTCATCATACTGTGGAATTTATTTAATATTGACTTGATTTTGTAATTATCCATTTTGTTTTAGATTTTACCCCTTTATTTTTTAAAATTGATATGTTCTAGTTCCTTTCTGTTCTTAACACTGAAGAGGCTTAATTTTTATATACGAAATATTCATCTTGATTGTTGTCTTTTCTTTTTTTTAATCGAATTACATAAAGTACTACTAATTATCCAATCATTTAAGCTTTCACAAGGATTTCCATATAATTTTATGTATTAGTTAAAAAAAAATCCACCTATTACGCATACAAATATGTGCATAGTAGCCAGTTCCAAGCCTGGAAAAAAGAGGAGGGTTGGGCTGAGGGTTTACAACCCACACCTTGACGTTGTGAAAACTATCTGCACCTGGACCTGGGGAAAACTAACTGCAACTGAAACGTCAACAATAGCTTCGTATACTTCAACCTCCCTGATGACGACCCCTGCACGTCCCCAGACTCAGTTTCTGACTGCAAAATAAACTACCAAAATAGGATTTTGGAATGAAAAAGCAATATACCAGATTTCAAGAACCCAACAAGTTCTCAGAAAAATGAAACAGTATTGCCTGGATATACTTGTCCTAAGTGACATTAGATGAACAGGAAGAGGACTAGAAAAACTTGAAGACGGATATACTTTCGCTTTTACTGGAGATCTTGCAACAAACAGGGCTGGAGCAGGAGCTTTGATGTCACCTACCGCGTCAAAAGCAATGGTCAGCAGGAACCCTATAAATGAACCGATGAAGATGAAAAAGACAAATTGTCAAAAAGACAAATAGATGAAGAAAAGAGAAAATTCTATGAAATGTTACAAGCAATTACCAAAGACGTGCCCAGACAAAAATGTAAGAATATCCATGTAACGGAGTATCTTGACAAATTACATTTTTTAGGTAAGTCTACGAATAGACCTAATATCAGGGGCTGAAATTGCTGTGGGGCAGGAGCAGGAAAATACACTCCCATAGTCCCGTTTGCCCTTCCCCAGAACCCAGTTTGCCCCTCCAACTGAAATTTAGTTTCTTCAAAATTATATCAAAACTAAGATAGGCGTGCGTATTTCAATCATAAACAGAAAATGGTCAGTTTTCTTTAGTATATCTTGGGCTTTATGCTACTAAACTTGAGAAAACTGGAAAAATTCTGGACAACTTTGCAATACCCCTCCCCCAGGATTTTTCCGAAATTACCCCACTGCCTAATACGGGTTTTAGGTTAGGGGCACAGAACGTTTTAGTTCTGGTGTTCTTGGCACTTTGACAATTTCATAGATCGGTTGGCTTTGTAGCGGGCAATGACATCTGAGAAATCAACATAAAATAGCTTAAAAGCGAGCAACAATTTTTTTTGCTTAAAGGTGGAATAGACTTTGAAAGAAGGAGAAAAATGCACGTCAAGTGTGTCTCTAAAAAAGCGTTTGAACTTTAAGGCAATAAAAATTTTCTCTGAGTGTAACATTTCTGAAGTTTTATTCTCAGTTGTAGTTATTTTTAGGGGGGGGGGAGATCTTTTAAAGCATAAGAAAACTCACTGGAATCAATATTAGCTACATAATTTGCCTTATTTTTATTGCTTTTATAACAATAAGCCTGCCTTTATCTTATCTCAGAACAGTAATTAAATGCTAGATAAATATATTACTAATAAACTTAACAGCTCATAAGAGAGCAAACAGAACAAAGACAATAAATCATGAAAGACCAAAGCCTACTTAAATTCTGATAAGTTACAAAAAGTTGAGCCGCACTTAAAATTTACTTTATATACCTAGGTCGTATCTGATATATAGGTTATAGCGTAATAACGGAATTATGACTGTAAATGACTGTGTGGTACCTCGATGATATTTGTTTCTTGATTTTTCTTGATTTTTTTTTTTTAAAGTAGGTGGTGCGAGTTACCAGTTGTATGTGCGAGTTGTAGGTGCGAGTTACCCGAATACCAGTTGTATTCGGGTGGGGATTGGCGAGTAAAATATAAATATATTTTAAGTGTGAGTGTAGGCTATTTAACATTTTATTTCTTCAAATAACAGGCCATTGAACCCTTTGGGATATTTTTATTAAACTTAGTTTGGAAGTATATTGTTAATAAAAGGAACTGGAGCTTGCTACTATTCATTATGACTTTATAGTCGCAATGGCGTGGACCGAAGTAGACAGAATTGTTTCTATATTAAAAACTTCATACAATAAGAAGTGGATGGCCAAGAATTAGGCCCAGTAAAGAGGATAAAATCAATAAAACCAAAATGAAAAGTTTTTCAAAAGAGTCCCAGCATCCTTACCTCAGCGAAGTTCAGCCAGGACTCTTTATCCTCCAGGATTTTATCCTCTTGTAAGTTGTTTCTTCTTATATATTTTTGTATTGCTGAAGACGGCATTCGGATATAGGGCCGAAATATTTATTCTTGTTTCCCACTGTCTTGAGAAATGCCCTATTGGTTCTTCTTGTTTTTGGTGTTTGTGATGGAAAGGCAGTGTGGTCTTGGTCGCTATTTAGAAAGTCAATCCCCCTTGACATATGAAGCTCTGATCGAGGCCTGAGAAATTATTCTTGAATAGCAATCGGAGGCGGGAGAAAGAAGCTCTGGTACTGGTTCTGAGGACCAAGTGTCACTTGCCAGTGATGCCTAGCAAATGACGATTGACTTTCCCCTCTGTTTGGAGGAACGAGTGTTGTAAGCTCGAATCGCTCTGAACACTGCTGAAAACCTATAAAGCCTATAATTATTGCCTATATAACCTATATAGCCTATAACTATAGCCTATATTTATTGGATGTAAAGGCAATAGACCTTTGCTGCCTGTGCGTCAACTCAGTTTATAATTCCACATCGTATAATAATAATAAATAATAGTAAATATGAGACCAGTGTAAATTTTCCAATCTGATTAGTTTGCATTGCCTGTGGTTTACTTTTTCAGTATATTTTTTTTTAACTCATAGAGAGAAATTTTCAGTTTCACAATACATGAAAATTGTGTTGCAAATCTTACTCAGGTAAGATTTGTAACCATTTTGGTTCGATAGAGCACGTAAAAGAAGAACTGAATATGTATTTTCTTACAAATAAAATAGTAAAAAACTGCACATTCTTGTGTTGTTTTTTCCAATTTGACGACCGCTGGTGGAACCCACAACTCTCCGTATTACCCTTTACTCAGACAGAAGTATACTAAGTAGATAAATACTTTTTCTTGATAATTTCCGATAATAAAAAATCATATAGTGCCTCAAACCATGGAAAAAAAATCTAAAAATACATGCCTCACGGTTCCAGAAGTCAAAAGATAAGCAGCAGAATAGCCTTCATTATTCTTGATGCTATATCTTTAAGCAAATATACGAATAAAAAAAATTCTATTCTATTCTAAAGTAAAGAATATTTCTTTGGAATACATAAACCTCAGGAAATTTTTTTAATAAATACAATTAGATAAACATAAATGTTTCCTTTTAAATTACCACATAAAACCGTCACTTTTACAAATTACTTCACTTTTAATGTACAGTTTCAAAACCACAAAAACAAATTACATTACGGAAATAAAATGCGATAAAATACTTTCAGAAATTTAGGCATAAACTTCGTTCGATTTCATAGATCCTGATTTCAAGTAGAATTCCAACCAAAGATCATTAAACAGCAGCTATAGAAAGATCCCCCTTGGGGTTCATCCAAATGCCCCTCCCCCTTCCAACACAAGCACAAAGTTTTAATTGGCTAAAACACATTATTTTATGTTTTCCACCACACACCAAGAAAAACTAAGACGGCTTCCCTAAGAGCCCAGATTAAACCAACCTTTGGTTGCGTCGAACATGCTAAAGAACGAACGCAGTATTTGACATGAATATTGTTTTTACTAACAGTGTGAGATGAAGAAACAAGTGTTAAATGAAAATTATAGCTGCCTCAAATAACTCCCCACTCCGACAAATTTTAAGGCCTATATCGTTTAAGGTTATTAAAAGAATATTTTATTATATTATTCTCTAATTTATTAATAGTTTAATACTTGGCTTGTCAAATCTCGCATTGTCAAACAGAAGGATTTAATATTTTTTCTTCTGAAGCAAAAACTTTTCTAGATTTGTGACTAATCACTAGTGTCATTAATGTGATCAATTGGAGTCCTCTCTGTAGAGCACTTTGCATTTAGCTAGGTCTACAGCTTTTGTTCCGAACTGACCAAAAAGCAACGCAGTACACAACAGAGTTGGATAGGAAAGCAGTAATTCAAAGAAAAAACCTTCACAAATATGCAGAAAAATCGTATTTTTGAAGACAGGGCGCTAAAATGTCTATAAGATTTTTATTATATTTTTTAAAGTCTAACA
Source organism: Artemia franciscana (assembly GCF_032884065.1). Lineage (NCBI taxonomy): Eukaryota > Metazoa > Arthropoda > Branchiopoda > Anostraca > Artemiidae > Artemia > Artemia franciscana. The sequence goes on from NC_088863.1 coordinate 37,424,113, forward strand.
AAGGACATGAAAAATAGCCTGCAATTAGTGACTCACCAGCAATCGGTAGCAGATTACTTTGCTCTCTAACAGACGGATAGAATTTACATCCCTTTTGCTAGTTTTTGGTATGCTGTTTGTTTTTTTTTTCAAGTCTTACGGTTTAAATATTTGAACACCTATCTACTGAACAACACCTTAGAATCTTTTTTGTTAATGGATGGATGTTGAACTATCAAACGCAAGAATATAAATGTTCAGCCCTATCGGTGCAATTTACAAACTATATGCTTGTCATTATCCTTGAAGTTCTAGACGGAAGTAGCATCTCCTTCTATCATTTAAATTGTATATGTGCGACAGATAACAGGACTTTTCCACAGAAAAAGCAGCGTATACATGACAAATTACTACTAGTTTTTAAAATACGAACACTCAACGGAACAATTTGCTCAGCCCCACCATCAGTTCGCATGTTAAGTGTAAGTAACTTTACAAATGTTATAGCTCAGACAGAGCTATACAAGTCTTGAGCTTTACAAATCTTATCAAATTGACCTTAAAAAGTCTTATAGCTCACCTAGAAAGAAATCCCCGTTAAAAACTGGCAAAAATATGCTCGTATTGATTAAATATGGCCATTTTCAATTTGAAACCCCTACTCATGTCTGGTTTACAGCAGTGTGAGACTTTTGAAAAAATCAGAATACCATTGAAATCGATAGCCCCTTTTGAAACACCCTTTAGCATCAGAAGTTAGGTTATGAACATGTACGAAGCAAATAGCAAAGCATCCTTTAAAATTCCTTCTCAGAGTTATGCCCACTTTTCAGGTAAATTTGCACTAGTCATACACTACTATTTATGTTTCTTTCTTTGTTTTCCTGCAGGGCTGAAAAGAAACCGCGGGTGATTCAATTATCAAGCCTGAATTACTGAAACAATCAGACCCAACCTTTTTCTGTCTCCTTATCCGATTGTCAGTCAAATCTTACTAGAGTTTTCTCTAACTAGAGCAAACTTTTTTGTTTTAAAATATGCACACAACCCACCTGCACTGTAAAGCCTGTGTGCGTCGTTCATAACTACTTCGTTATCGATAACACCGTGTTCGTCTCTTTGTCCCTGCAAAAAAAGAAATTTGTTAGAGTCTGATAGAAAATTAATTTGTACACACCATTTTTATGCTCTTACTACTGACCAAAACTGTAGATATTTAATAGGGATGCTTCGGGATTAAAGCTGACTAAATCCATTTCTTGGAATTTAGAAGGTACGGCAGGATCCTGACACACCTTAAGCCAATATTTTTCACTGCATTAGCAGTTCCAATTTTAAACAGGTCAAATATTTTCACCAAGTGTCACAAAACTCTAAAATTTATATTTTCGGCAGGTGAATAATGAAACCAGATATATTTGTAGCTGTAAATTGGTTTCGTAGCCTCAGCTTCTAGCGGGAAGTTATACTGTTTCTCTTTGTAAACTGATCTTACAGCTATTTAGGGACGGGTATATCAATAACAATAAAGATGAAGCAAAAAGATTGACGTTAACAATTGGGCCAGGAAAGTCACCTGAGAGTCAAAATGAAAAAAGAGGAGCATTTATGTTAAAAAGCAATATATTTTGATGCTCTATCCGCCGCCCAAACTTAGAAACTAATGTGTATCTTATGTTTATTTAATGTGTAAAGAGGAGCATATGCACAAAAAACTAATATATTTCGAAGAAATAAAAAAATTCAATAAAAAAAATTATACACTTTTTTCGCCCTTGGTCCCCCAAAAATCTTTATTTTAAATGGTTTTGGTTAGCCTAAATACTAGGTGATCAACCTAATCGACTAGTTCGATCCAAATTAAACAGTCACGCAAAAAACATATTTCACTAAGGAAAATAAAGCAGAATACGCCCAATGGGCTGTAAATGTTTTAAAATTAATTAGAGATATAAAGAGAGTGTTCCAGAGCTATATTATCATAGATGATAAGTAGTTACCTTTTATTACCTTCAGCCTAAGTTGGCACAAACGAAATTAAGAATCTAAAATACTTATAAGACATAAACGGGCTAACAATGCAATCCAATTTGCACTTGCACCAATACAAATTCCTCGTAATTTACTGCTTATCCTTTGTTCTGGAATAAAATTAATGAAAATAATTTATTATCATTAATCAAGCTCTGGAATATAGTCACACTTACATTTTCAACGCCCATTACTATAAACTTAAACAAATACCGTCAGCAGAACCATATCCAGGATTTATTTTTCGGTGAAGGGACGGAGGGTTACGAAAGGATTCGTTTAGGGGAAGTGCAAAAATTTTTCAAAAACGTGTAAAAAAATTGTTTATATTCTTGTTACGTTTTTACGAGTCGACAAACATTTCGAAGGGGGTTCAATCCCCCTACCCCCTTATCCCATGTATACGCCCTTGACCGTCAACCTATTATCATCATTTTTCATAATTTTTTCACCGTAATTTTTTCATCAACAAATATGGATCTCTTCTCTCAGGAATCAAATGTTGCTTAGTAGCTTATTTATTGTTATTTAGAGGATACCACCATTTTATTATATAAACGATTTGAACGAGTCTATATGTTGTAATTTTTTTCTCAACTTTAAGAACCGTCTAAAATAATAGCAGTCATCAAGTCGCAACAATCAAAAAGGAAAATTGCTGCTGATCTATAATTTTACAGAATTCTTACCTCTATCCATGTTTTTGCTTTGTCCTATGGAAAAGAGGCGGATGTGCATCGTTTACCCTTTTGGACAATTATCAAACAAAAGATGCCAAAACTTATCTTGTAACCATTCACCTTTGACTTTTATAAAAATTAATTGTAAATGCCTATGGTGAGTTTAAAACAAAGCATTAAACAGTGGAATTCCTTGCAAAATAAATCCACGTTCAGGGAATAATCATTTTATATTCTACATATACCAGCAATACAATATGTAACCGACAAACCAGTTTTTGATAGAAAAATGAAGCAGACTGACAAGGTGTTATTTTCAACCGTCACCTCACTCCAAACCATCTCTTCTGCATGGTCGAGCCCCTCCCCTTCAAATATGGACTGGATTTGAAAATGAACTGGATTTGAAAGGACAAGCTTTAAGCAAGTAGTATTAATAAAGGCAGCGTTTTCACACTTGATTATTATGGGGTACTATTTGGCTAATTAATTTCAGGATTATTGATTATGGATCATTTCTTTTTCTGGAAATAATTATTCAAAGAAGAAAAAAAGAAAAAATTTGCTATAAGAATTTGCCAATTACCTGAAATTTTACAAAATTTTACAAAACAAATTTGAAGTGGAAGAATAGAATATATAGAAATCAAGTAGTGGGAATCAGGCCTCTGTTCCTCTTCTATTTATGGTTAACATACGCATCATAAGCATCTTACGACTCAGTCTATTACGAAATTGGTATTCAAATACCACAATTCATTAAGATTAGGTTTACTGTTCAAGCCCATTGAACTGAATTACGTCAAGCAAGAATATTGTTACAAATTATTAAAGGCTATTGAATGAAAAAAAAAATCTTATATGGAAGCAAAAATTAGCTTCAATAGAATAAAAATACAGATAAAACCCAGTGTAGAATCTTGGAATGTGTCAACCTCCCAAAACAAGTTGTGCACAAAAAAAGAGAAAAACCATAAGAGAGTTGAAACCGAATTGATAGCATAAATTTGTATTCACCCAACAGAAAATTCAGGGGTGATAGATTACCGATGAATTAGTCATATGATGGAAATTTTCCGCTTAATTTTAAAAAGTATTACCAAAAAGATCACGATTCAAAAAAGGGGTCAGAACACCATAATTTTCCCCATAAAACAGCTGCCCCTAAATATAACGTAATTCACACTGAACAAGTAGATCAGGTTGAATAACATAAACTAGAACAGCTTTTTATGAAGCAATCCATTATGAAACTGTTATTGAAAACACATAACCGATTAAAAAAAAATTGATCGTTCTTGCGTCGCGACCTGACATAAGTCATATAGAAACATTGTTTCAAAATATTAAAGGTTATTGCAGGAAAACTGATCTTTAACAAACCCAAAAAAGTAGCTTGTATTGGTAAAAAAAAAATACAGATAAAAGCGAGTGTACAAACTCGAAAAGATGTCTGCATCACACAATAAAAAGAAATAGCGCAAAAAAATAAAATGTTTCAAATTGAAGTTAAATTAATACCTCAGTCTCCCAACCATCCAACAAAATTTAGTTTGAATGGATTGCCCCTCCAGCAGAAATCTGATGAAGATCTTTGATTGTTTTTTTTCAATCATGCAAAAAGAGGTCAAAACACCATAATCTTCGGCACAAAACGAATTTTCAAAATTTTTGTGTATTGGCCTACTATCGATGATTAAAAAACCAAACTTGTAAGGGTTTATACCTTTGATGTTTTTTGTCGATTTCAAGTTTAAATTCTCACAGTAGCTATTCCAGTAGGACAGTAACTAACAGAAGGTTCTCTGTAGTGAGTTTTAATACAGTCCGTATTAGTTTGCGAAAACAGCTTTCGCCCTTTTTAAGTTTCTTGGTAATATTCTGTCGACAATTCCTGACAATCCTGCTTCAAGATTCCTACCTTAACATGCCAGCATTCTTTGTTATGGCTCATTTTCTTAATAGATGGATCGCCTTTGCCGACCAGAATCCAGGTCACAATACTCTAATTGCAATCGTTTTTTACAGTTGTAATTAGTAGATCTTTTAAGCTCTAATGTATCGCTGTTTCATTTTCTAGACAAATATTTATCTGGCATAGCCTCCTGCCTATGGTGTGCGAAGTGAAGTAGAGTTATATACCCTATGTCACAGAGGAGTATCTGAACTTGTGCAGCCAAGCTTTCGTTTCACCAAACCTTGTTTCTGCTTTCGAGTGGAAAGCTCCGTTCTAGCAGGCAGGCACCACTTTCAAATTGAAGATGGACTAAAATCTATAAGTGTTAAATGTCCTGTGGTGGCTCAGTGGATTTGACCTTAGCTTGGTAATACGGGACCCAGAGATCGAATCACGCTGCAGGAAGGCACTGCAGGCCCGACGCAAGGACCTTAGTAGTCAAAAGCGTCGTTAATTCTTAAATATAAATGTTAAATATATGCGGCAGCTACCCGGCCCCACAGGCAATATATCTTCTTTGAGTGATAAATAGAAAAATTTACATAAGCAAAAAAGCGGCATTTTCCCAGGGGTCCGAAAGTGCTGCCGTGATTTCGGCTGGGCTTATCATTTGTTTTTTCAGACTTGGGATTGAGGTAGACAAATGCTATAGATGTACCTCTTAAACTTTAAAGTTCTGTCATTGCTAAAGAGATTAGAGCTTATACTTTGCTCCTTTCTTAGTGGTGACGTTAAAAAGTTGGCCTACGGCGAAAAAATCCAATTTTGAACTAAGACAGATAGATTTTTTTTTCGACGGCAATCAGTAGCTCTTGATGAGCCGATCAAAGTATATGTCATCCATTTTTTGGCACAAAAATTTCTTCATGAGATATACTAGTTTGAAAGTTTCAAGGGGTTGACAACTTCAGTATTTATTTCTGAATTAGCGACACTTCTTGACTACTAAGGTCCCTGCGTCGCCCCTGAAGTGCATTCCTGCAGCGTGATTCGATCTCTGGGTCCCGTATTACCAAGCCAAGGTCAAATCCACTGTGCCACCACAGGACGTTGACAACTTCAGTAGTAGGGTACACACTGAAACCAAAAATAGGTCGATACCAATTGTGAGACAAGTAGAGGACTTGTAAGCAACAGTCAGCTGTTAGACCATAATCATCTTCGGCAATAAGGGGTTTGCAACTTTGGCTAGTTGGTGTACCTATTATTTGTTTCTGGTGTATTTGATGGTGAGACCAATTTGGTTCCAGTGGTAAAACATGCGGGGACCTGCAAGTAATAATCGTCTGTTAGGCTACAATCATCTTCAGTGAAAAGGGATTTGTAACTTTTGCTAGTTTGTGTAGCCTACCCATACTCAATGTAACCTAGAATTAAGTGTTTACGCAACGGGTACAAACGATAACGTAAAACAATGAAAGCGCTGAGAAGTTTGTAACTTTTGCTAGTTGGTGTACCCATACTCACTGTAACATAGAATTAAGTGTTTACGCAACGGGTACAAACTATAACGTGAAACAATGAGGCAGATTCGTAATAATTAATAGAGTTTCATCTATGGTATTTTGATCCTGAAAAGTTACGGATAGCTTTATAATACCAGCTCGATTATATAGGATACAACCGCGCGCGTAAGTCGTTACGCGCCATATTAGTTACGCGCCATTGTAGTTGTGTCCCTGTGTACCATCTATGAATATAGATAGATTTATATATGTGTTTTGAACTATGTAGAACTTGCGAATATACAACATTCTTGGCTTTCCCATTGTCTGTGCATATACAAAGCCTTATGTACTTATAATGACGTCATATGCAAACGCTCTTTTTACAAACAAACAAATATGCATACACACAACTCGTTTTTATATAGATAGATAGATAGATAGATACAATACAAATTAACTGCGTAAAACTTGCGAATATACAATATTCTTCGCTGTCCAATTGTCGCTACATATAAATAGATTGTCAGGTTTACCGACCCTCGAAGATGCAACGTACAATTGTCCATGGGAAAAACAATCAGTATTAAGATCTATACCACATTTTTCTAATGATTGACGTTGAGCTTTGTTGATGGTGATTGCAAATGCTAATCGAATTGGGAATTTCAATCTTTTAAATTGAAAAGGCAGATCCGTTGGAATCATGGGAATGCGAGGAATAAGAACAGCCTCACTCTCAAAAGGCCCTGTCATGATTGTGGCTTCTATTACGTTTTCCATTTTTTTTTTACGGCAAGTCGCGTGCCATTGCAAAGCTTTGGTGGGTTGATATTTCTTAACAGTATTATTGGTACGCCTATTTTTAGTTGTAGCACGTGTGGTGGAAACCCTGAAAGATCCACGGAATTTAAAAATTCAGATGGAAAATTAACCGCCTCATTTGGTTCCAAAACTGTGTCGACTGACTTGCAAAGGACTGCCTGGTCTCGAATCTTGGTCAAAACAATATTGTTGATTTCGTGGACGTCTATATTTTTGGGTGCAAGAATCGCTCTTTCACTTAGCCATTTATTATTTTTATATTGTTTAGAATATTCGGAAATACTTTTTCAATCAATTCATTTTTGGACGTCACTAAATTACAGAATTCAGCAGGTAGTTGTATACGTCCTGAAATTGAGTCTACTGGGAGCTTTCCGTTTCCAATTGCCAGCAATTGATCTGAAAATGTTTGACCAGAGTCATCGTTTTGCAATCGGACACGCATATTTGTAGTTAATTTTAATGTTTTTATGTGTGCCCATAAATTAGAATTTTTCAGGCAAGCATTCATTTCGTTTGAAGGGGTTGATCTAGGTATTATAGGTTATGTTTGCCTGAAATCTCCCACAAGCAATATTAATGTGCTGCCAAAGGGTTTCGAGTTCCCTCGCAAATCTTTCAAACATTGATCCAGAGCCTCGAGCAATTTTTTGTGTGCCATTGTGCGCTCGTCCCAAATAATAAGTTTGCATTGCTGCAATACTTTATCCATCCCAAATGATTTGGAAATATTGCACTTGGGAGTTTCTGTAGAATGCAAATTCAGAGGCAATTTCAAGCGGAATGAGCAGTTCTTCCACCAGGCAGCAACATTGCGGCTATTCCGGACGACGCAATTGCCAATGCTATATCAATTTTTGATCGAATTGATGCCAGAATCAGTTTTATCACAAACGTTTTACCAGTACCTCCTGGCGCATCCAAAAAGAAAATTTCTCCAACGTTGTTATCGACACAATGCATTATCGTATCATAAATGTCTTTTTGTTCCGACGTTAACTTGGAAATGTTATTTTGTACATACGACAATAGATCACTCGTACTGTAACTTTGTTCACGATCCAATTCTACACATGTCGAAACAGCAGCGGTACGATTAGGTGAAGGCATTCCCAAATCCTGAAGAGATTTGTTTGCCATACATACGCACAAATCTATATATCTATATATATAAAAATAAGTTGTCTGTCTGTGTGTCTGTCTGTCAGGTAACGTCATGTTTCTGTGTCGACTGACGTCATGAAGTTAGTTGTCGTCATTTTTGCTATGACGGTGACGTCATTAAAGATATTTAATCATGAAGTTAGTTGTCGTCATTTTTGCTATGACGGTGACGTCATTAAAGATATTTAAGACATATATGTTCACGTAGAAATCTATCAATGTTTAAGTTTAAAATGACTGATGAACTTACAATGGCAAAAGCCGATGAAGATGCTCAAAGAGTCTATGCCAAAAAACTTGCTGCTGATAAAGAGAGTGAGAAAAGAAAGCGTGCCGAGGAATCAAAAGAACAGCAAGGAAACAGGCTTGAGGCTGATAGAGAAAGAAAGAACAGAAAGCGTGCCGAGGAATCAAAAGAACAGCAAGGAAACAGGCTTGAGGCTGATAGAGAAAGAAAGAACAGAAAGCGTGCCGAGGAACTACCAGAGCAACGCGACAGCAGACTTGCTGCTAAAAGAGAAAGTGAAAAAAGAAGGCGTGCCTAAGAATCACAAGAACAACAAGAAATCAGGCTTGCTGCTGATAGAAAAAGTAAGAAAAGAAAGCGTGCCGAGGAATCACAAGAACAGCAAGAAATCAGGCTTGCTGCTGATAGAGAAAGTAAGAAAAGAAAGCGTGCCGAGGAATCACAAAAACAGCAAGAAATCAGGCTTGCTGCTGATAGAGAAAGTCAGAAAAGAAAGCGTGCCGAGGAATCAAAAGAACAGCAAGGAAACAGGCTTGAGGCTGATAGAGAAAGAAAGAACAGAAAGCGTGCCGAGGAGTCAAAAGAACAGCAAGGAAACAGGCTTGAGGCTGATAGAGAAAGAAAGAACAGAAAGCGTGCCGAGGAACTACCAGAGCAACGCGAAAGCAGACTTGCTGCTAAAAGAGAAAGTGAAAAAAGAAGGCCTGCAGAGGAATCACAAGAACAGCAAGAAATCAGGCTTGCTGCTGATAGAGAAAGTAAGAAAAGAAAGCGTGCCGAGGAATCACAAGAACAGCAAGAAATCAGGCTTGCTGCTGATAGAGAAAGTAAGAAAAGAAAGCGTGCCGAGGAATCAGAGCAACCTGAAAGTTATCGCCTGGCATTCAGGTACAGCCCAGTCGATGATTATAGCTTGAGTAGATGTGTTCAAATCGGGACAATGTCTAAAATTTGTCCCTATTGCAAGGCCTTGAAATTCAATGGTGAAACAATGGGAATGTGTTGCGCCTCAGGAAAAGTTAAACTTCCTCTATTGGCTGCACCAACAGAGCCATTGAAGACTTTCCTTACTGGAACTATGTCAGAATCTAAGCGGTTTTTGTCAAAAATCAGAAAATACAACTCATGTTTCCAAATGACGTCGTTTGGAGCACAAATCGAAAATCCAGATCAATTTATGTCTACTTTCAAAGTAAAAGGGCAAATTTATCATAGAGCAGGGTCCCTTCTACCATTCTCAGGCGAGAATCATACATTTTTACAACTGCACTTAGTGATAGAAATTCTGCGAAATTTCTCCCGACGTTGAAAGGACAATCGTTTCCCAATTGCAACATCTTTTCCACGAAAGTAATAATTTAGTGCGTCTGTTCAAAACAGCCATCGATTTGATGCCTACTGATACGCATAAAATTGTTATTTCCGCTGACAAAACGCCTCCTGGCCAACATGTGCGTAGATACAATGCTCCAACTATCGACGAAGTGGCAATCGTTATGGTCGGTGATCAGTTTTTACCTCGATATATTATTCTTCATAAGCGAAACGCTCAGTTGTTAAGAATTGCTCAAACTCATCGATGCTACGATGCCCTACAATATCCTATCATTTTTTGGGATGGAGCCGACGGCTATCACTTTAATATTAAATTGATGAATCCAGCCACTAACAAAGAAATGAATAAGAAATGCAGTGCAATGCATTATTATTCCTATAGACTAATAATTCGGCAGGATGAAGAAAATTATATTTTAAAATGCCGTGAATTTTTTCACCAATTTGTCGTTGATATGTATGCTAAAATTGAATCAGAACGTTTGCTATATATCCGCCTGAATCAGACCAAGCTCCGCTCTGAAAAATACATACATTTGCGAGATGCAGTTATAAATGACGGTAATACAACAAACGTTGGAAGATTAACAATTTTACCTTCGTCATATGCTGGCAGTCCCCGTCATATGCATGAATATGCTCAAGATGCTATTGCGTATGTTCGTCTCTATGGTCGTCCAGATTTATTTATTACATTTACATGTAATCAATCTTGGGACGAGATACTGCAGCTTTTACTTCAAGGACAATCGGCGGTTCATAGGGATGACATTACGGCCCGTGTCTTCTGGCAAAAGTTGAAATCACTGATAAACTACATAGTAAAACTTGAAGTGTTTGGGTCAGTGCGATGCTGGATGTACTCAGTGGAATGGCAAAAACGAGGTTTGCCACACGCATATATACTAATCTGGCTACATAAAAAAATTACTTCGAACGAAATTGATGATGTGATTTCCGCTGAAATACCTGAAGAAAATGTCGACAAGGGGTTACATGATATTATTGTAAAAAATATGATACATGGACCTTGCGGTGCACTGAACGAAAATTCACCATGCATGGCCAAAGGAAGGTGCACAAAGCAATATCCTCGACTTTTAGTATCCAACACAATTACTGGCAATGATGGTTACCCACAATATAGAAGAAGATCTACTGAAGATGGCGGTAAAACAGCAATAATAAAGAAGCGTAACGGTACCACCATCGAAGTAGATAACCAGTGGGTTGTTCCATATTCCCCATTATTATCAAAAACATTTAATGCACACATAAACGTTGAATACTGTAACTCCGTAAAGGCAATCAAATACATATGTAAATACGTCAACAAAGGCAGTGACATGGCAGTTTTTGGCTTGCAGCCCGAAATCAAAGATTTCGACGAAATCGTACAATATCAGGCCGGAAGATACATAAGCAGTAATGAAGCTGTTTGGCGAATTCTTTCATTTCCGATACATGAACGTAGTCCAGCTGTTGTTCACTTATCGGTACATTTACAGAATGGTCAACGCGTTTATTTCACGGAAACCAACGTGCAACAAAGAGCCCTGAATCCACCGGATACAACATTAACAGCTTTTTTTCACTTTGCAAAAATGATTCTTTTGCAAAAAAAACTGCTGTATACTGAAGTGCCTTCGTATTACACGTGGAATACTAAAAAAAAGTATTTGAACGTCGAAAACAGGGTAAGTCAGTCGACGGCCAACCTACCATCTTCAAAGATACCACGATAGGAAGACTCTACACCGTTCACCCCAATCAACATGAATGCTTCTTTCTACGCCTGCTTTTGGTGAATGTACCCAGTCCGACATCCTTTGAGTATTTGAGAACTGTAAACGGTACTATACATGACACTTACCGTAGTGCATGCCAAGCTCTGAATTTATTGGAGAATGACCAACACTGGGATAACTGCATCAATGACGCGTTCGAAACGTCAACCCCAAGTCAAATTCGTGCATTGTTTGGCATCATTTTAACAACTTGCTCTCCATCAGCTCCTACAGAGTTATGGAAAAAATATAAGTCAAAAATGTCCGAAGATATACTCCATCGAAAACAGTTAGAGACGTCAGATATGACTTTTGATTTTACATCAGAAATTTATAACTACACTTTAGTTGTTATAGAAGATTTGTGCGTACGTATGGCAAACAAACCTCTTCAGGATTTGGGAATGCCTTCACCTAACCGTATCGCTGCTGTTTCGACATGTGTAGAATTGGATCGTGAACAAAGTTACAGTACGAGTGATCTATTGTCGTATGTACAAAATAACATTTCCAAGTTAACGTCGGAACAAAAAGACATTTATGATACGATAATGCATTGTGTCGATAACAACGTTGGAGAAATTTTCTTTTTGGATGCGCCAGGAGGTACTGGTAAAACGTTTGTGATAAAACTGATTCTGGCATCAATTCGATCAAAAAATGATATAGCGTTGGCAATTGCGTCGTCCGGAATAGCCGCAACATTGCTGCCTGGTGGAAAAACTGCTCATTCCGCTTTGAAATTGCCTCTGAACTTGCATTCTACAGAAACTCCCACGTGCAATATTTCCAAATCATCTGGGAGGGGTAAAGTATTGCAGCAATGCAAACTTATTATTTGGGATGAGTGCACAATGGCACACAAAAAATCGCTCGAGGCTCTGGATCAATGCTTGAAAGATTTGCGAGGGAAGTCGAAACCCTTTGGCAGCACATTAATATTGCTTGCGGGAGATTTCAGGCAAACATTACCTATAATACCTAAATCAACTCCTGCAGGCATTCCCATGATTCCAACGGATCTGCTTTTTCAATTTAAAAGATTGCAATTTCCAATTCGATTAGCATTTGCAACCACCATCAACAAAGCTCAAGGGCAATCACTAGAAAAATGCGGTATAGATCTTAATACAGATTGCTTTAACAATGTACAATTGTATGTTGCATCTTTGAGGGTCGGTAAACCTGACAATCTATACGCACAGACAATGGGACAGCGAAGACGAGGCAGTTTCGTAATAATTAGTAGAGTGTCCTCTAGGGTATTTTGATCCTGAAAAGTTACGGATAGCTTTATAATACCAACTAGATCATATAAGATACTGTTTTAAGTTTTTATCCGTCACGATGTCTACGATTGATATGGATAACGTTCAACTGGCTGCAAAGTCAATTTAGCCCCTTCTTTCGGTATTATCGATAGCTCGTGATGAGCTGATAAAAAATACGTCATAGTAGTTTCTTCATAATTAGCAGTGTCATTTACGGTATTTTGATCCTGAAAAGTTACAGACAGCTTTATAATACCAACTGGATTATATAAGATATTGGTCTAAGCTTTCGTCCGTCACGATGTCTCCGATTGAAAAGGATAAAGTTCAACTGGCTGCAAAGTTCAACTGTATCATGCGATAACTAATCGCGTTCTTCTTTGAGCATAACGTTTTAAAAGCTTCGATAGGCTGACAACTTCAGCGTTTAACCGATAGCAAAGAAACAAAACCAAAGTGTTGCTCTCACAACACTTTATTCGGCGAAGCCGAAATAAAGCCGTTGCTTAGGCAACGTAGGTCTAGTTACTATTAAGATCATTCAAATTCATAGTTCCCATTTTTGAACCAGCAGTAAATGGCAATTTGTATCACTACGTCATTCTTTTAACATTTTTTCTTTAAACTTTTGGCTACAATAAGTCGAGTCTCGTTATTTACTAGATATTTACTCGTTATTTACTGTTGCTAATTTTGCAACCATAATGGATTTAAAATGAAACAAAATAAAAAAATGCATCAGTGAATTGAACTAGAAAGGTAAGAGCCTTGTGTCTTGAATGAATTTCGATCTTGGAGAGTTTCGGATCTAAATGTTTTTTCTTTTTGGTTCGAATGGGGAGCATTATTCTATTCCTAACAGCTAATTTAAAACCATTAGGAAGAAGCTGATTAATTCTAGTAGTTAAACTTGGTTATCAAAAGTGGAGGTGGCTCTGCATGAGTGAAGCGCTCTGTGCTTTTCTCCTCTCTTTATACTCCTAAAACAATGTTCAGAACGGTAAACTCAAGTTAATCAAATGGCCATTGGACATTGAAGCAAGCTCTTTCTGATGAGTAAGGCAAGTTTCAGGGCTGTTTTTAATAAGTTGGAGGTGTTTTTAATAAGTTGGAGGTGAATGGAGTTCGTCTGGAATGAGGCAGACTCTGTCTGCTGACACCGTGCCTCTGGATATGGGGTTTCTCCCCTAACTAAACACTCCGATCAGGACGGCCGCAACCTCATGTGGCAGGTGGAGCCAACCCCGGGAATGTCAGTACCTAGGTTTAACCTAGCTCTAATCAGATTCCAGGCCTAGGGTCGGTTGGGCTAGCGACCCTCCACCTGAAACTTAAGTGCTACGAAAAGTGACAATATAGCCTCGGACCCGGATTCCCTTTTAAGATCTCGACCATCGCGCGTCAATGGACATGCTGACGACGTCAGAAAGATTGACAGACTAAAACTTATGGACCGAAGGGGGCTACGAATAGCCATCTGGAATGTCTTGACTCTGAATGCACCTGTGTCAAGAAGGAATGGTGTTGGCCTTGCACTAAATAGCCTTACAAGAAGGCCTTACTTTTACACGAAGCTGTATCTGACATATTAATGAAGATACCACGTGGCATAGTTGGTCCTGTATCCCCCGACCCACTTAACGACAATGGGCTCGCCTTACTTGAGCTGTGCCGATCTCACGACCTTTACATTGCAAACACCTACTTCCAACGCAAAACTATTCATTGGTACACGTGGTATAGTAAAGACGGTCGTACAAAGAAGATGATTGACTACGTCATTATTTCCAAACGCTGGAGATCATTGGTGAAGAACTGCAGAACTTACAGATCAGCAGAGATTGGAAACGCAGACCATTGGCTTGTGTGCACCGATCTTCGGCTTCGCCTCCACGCACAACGATCGAAAAGAAAACCCATCGCTGCAGATACTGGGAAACTAAAGGAACCAGATACTCGCCAGAAATACAGTATCGAGACATCGAATCGCTTCGAGGCCCCTGGCTCACTTAATAGCAGCGAAGATCTCTGGAAGCATTTTAAATTGAAGACCAGCGAAGCAGCACAGCTAGTGGCAAGAGGAGTTACCCAAAGAAATCGTGGCTAACTAATGAAACACTGCAAGTCATAGAGCAAAGACTGAAGCCAAGACTTCTTGGGGACATGACCACATATCGAAGGCTCAATGAAGTGCGGAACAGACTAGTTCACCGAGATAGAACCCAGTTTGTTGCAAGGAAAGTCGATGAAATTGAGCTAGCTGCAAAAAAGAAATAAATAGGCAGCATATTCAAGCATATCCAAGATCTCACTGAAAATAAATCTCCCACCTGGGGTCCCGTCCTGTCCAGGAATGGTGCACTTCTTTCTGACGAAGGTTCTTGTCTCGAGCGGTGGAAGGACCACTTCTGTTCGCTCCTCAACAATACTGGTCCGTCTGCGCCTCTTAATGATAGTCCCAGCCAACCTTGCAGTCAAAGACCTGGAACAGATGTTCCTCCAGATGAGCCTTTCAGCCCCTCAGAAATTGGACATGCAGTAAAAAGGCTCAAGAATAATAAAGCTGCTTGTATTGGTGGCTTAAAGTCAGAGCTGCTAAAATATGGAGGTCCTGCAATGCTCCTGTTTCTACACACCCTGTTCTCTACAATCTGGCAAACAGAGATAATTCCCGAGGATTGGCGGAAGGGTGTCATCATCCCCTTATGGAAGAGAAAAGGCTCAAGAAGCGGCTGCTTCAACTACCGAGGAATAACCCTACTGTCAGTCCCTGGCAAACTGTTTTCAATGGTCCTACTGGATCGATGTCGGAGCATCATTCGAAAAATCCGGCGACCGTAGCAAGCTGGTTTTATCTTGGATCGTTCAACCATCGAGCAGATTTTCACAATTCCACAAATAGTAGAGAAGACCACAGAGTTTCGACAAAAAGTATTTATTGCCTTCGTTGACTTCCGTGCTGCATTTGACTCAGTCGATCGAAAAGCTCTTTGGCAGATTCTAGAGTTGACTGGCCTACCCGAGAAATATTGCAGACTTCTCAAGGCGCTGCAGAATGGGACAGAGAGCTGTGTACAAGTATATGGTCGGCGCAGCCCGTTCTTTCAAATCACGACAGGGGTGCGTCAAGGATGTACAGTGGCCCCAGAGCTCTTCAATGTCATCATAGATTACGTTATGACATAAACCACTTCACGTCTCAGCTTTGGGCTCAAATTCGGAGATCATACCATACAGATGTTGATTTTACCGATGACTTGGCCATTCTGGCGGAATCCATGGAGCAGCTGCTGGAAGCGCTCCGAATTCTGCAAGAAGAGGCTGCCAAAGTAGGACTGCATATAAACTGGAACAAAACTAAAATTACGGCCATAGACCCGTCTTCTCCTACTGTTAACTCTCCAGTTAACCTGGACAGCACCACTAGCATCGAGGTTGTTAAAGACTTCGCCTACCTGGGCTCCGTAATTTCTTCAAATGGCTCACTTCTCCCCGAGCTGCAGGCGAGAATATCTAAAGCGTCTTCTGTTATGGGTAGACTGAATCGTCACCTCTGGCGAAAACCAAACATCAGTCGCACAACGAAATTGCGGTTCTTCAACGCTCTAGTTGGCTCTGATGCTCTACGGAACTGAGACATGGCAAGCATCAGCTGCAACCCTCAATAAAATGGACGTATTTCATGCAAAGAGCCTGAGGAGGATTGAGGGCCTACAATGGTCCGACTTCGTCAGCAATGAAAAGATTCTGCAGCTCACAAAGCAGTCTTGGTTTTCGACTCAAGCAGCCGAGCGAACCTTACGATGGTTCGGACATCTGCTTCGAATGCTACCATATCTACCCGCAAAGATGATCTATGACTTCGACCCTATCAAAGTTGGTTTGAAGCGACCTCGCGGCCGACCGACAGCCTGTCCGAGTTCTTGACGATGGAAAACATCAGACATGGCGAAGAGCAAATACTCGCCATGGACCGAAGTGGATGGAGGAAGCAGACGTCACTCTCTACAGCGAGCAGTGCCCGGCAGGAGACTTTAGTTAGTAAGTAAGTAAGTAATTAAAAGGCAAGAAGGCTCCCTCTTTTTCTATTTGGACCGGGATACCATCGTGGCAAAATAAGATATAAGATTGAAAACTTTTATTGATATCCGAATGAAAAGTATGGAAGTTTAAAAAACTGTTTGTTGGGCAATTTCCCTTAAATATTTTAATTATGATACTAAATATTACCCGCAAAACCCTGATAAACCTAGGGAAATACTTTAAGAACGAATTTTGTAATAAGAGAGCAATAGAAGAGAATTTTTTGTTAAAAATCCTTCTTGCATATTTGCATTTGCTTTAAACAACTGATTTTATTCTAAATGTCTTCGAAGACATTCGGCAAAGAAACGCTTGCGATCGCCAGCTGGGTACATATTTGTACAGCAAAAGGGTTTTAGTTGAGCCGTAATTAAAATTTAGCATAAAAAAAATTGTCTTTAAGAGGGGGGAAGTTGTTCCCCACACATGCAGGAAATTCTTGAGAAGTATAAGAAACAATGGGTAATATTATGGGTAAGAAATGCACCAGGGGTCTCTTGGCTAAAAGACAGTCTTGTTCACAGGCTTTTAAGATCGGCAGCTCGGCCAAAGGCCACAACACAAATAGTGCTCGACTTCCTCATAAGTTTCAGGTCCTTGCAAATAGTACTGGCTTCAACTGAACGGAACTGAAATCTTTGGCTATTGTTACATTTTGCCCACGAGAAACAAGAAGTATTACATGGATCCTTTAGTTTCATATGGATCCCGTTTAGTAACCCAGGTCAAGATGTATATTGGGGACCTTTTCATTGAAATATACCAGGACCTTCTAATTAAAAATGACTTCAAAATTGTCAGGTATTTTACTAGTTTGAATTGAAACATTAAAATTATTGCTCAGACACCATAAAAATTTTTGCAATTTATATAATAACTTCAGAGATTCTGAACTGAACTTAAAAAATTTTCAACTTTTTTTTCATGTCTTAAATTCTTTCGATTTGTAATGTTATATGCGTCATATATGTAAAAACGATACAATCACTCTTGCGGTAGGGGGGGGGGAGAATGATATAACTCATCAAACTTTTGGTTTCCTTTTTTAAGGTTTTTGAATTATTGTAATCCCTTGTTAAAATATACAAATATTTTTGCAATATTCAAAGATATTTGATTATTACAGCAAGTCCGATTTCTAATAACGATTTCTACTAAGCTTCAAACTTTGGTTTTCTTTTTTAAGGTTTTGGAATTGCTGTAATTCCTTGTCAAAATACATACAAATACTTGCAATTTCTAGCTTTTTGCTCTTTAAGCATGCGACAACGTCATTGCAATACTGATGTACATAAAAATGAAGCCACACACATAAATAGTTTTTTTTCCTATATTAAGGCTCTTACATTAAATTACCTTAAATCGCATTTACAGCGAGATAAGGTGGACTGAATCCTCCTGTAGAACATCTCGCTGTTAAATTGATGAGGTGACACAATTAGTGGGTGTGATGGGGTGTGGCGTCAAGCTGGTACTTCCATTCCGCGTTACTCCACTCCAAATCAACTGCATTTTCGAAAGAATCAATCGAATCATCAGTGACAGTCTCATCGGAAAGACTGTTCCAAGTTGAGACAGCACGTACTGAGAAAAAGTTCGTCCTCTCTCTGCGTCTGGAGTGCTCCTGTTGCAGCTTCATTGAGTGGCCTCGTGTCATAGTGGCAAGGGAGGGAGTAAAAATGGAGTTAGCCATGTTGTTTTGGTACATTTTCTTGACAAAAATGACATCTCCTCTGTGCCGCCGGTAAACCAATGTGGGTATCTTCAGGCGACGCAGACGTTCAGGGTAGGGAACCTGTTGGTGTGGGGCCCAAAGCTTAGTTGATCTTCTCTGTACGCTCTCTAGGGCTGCCACATATCTCTTATATTGAGGATTTGTAACGGGACAGCAAAAGTCCAAATGTGGTCTTACTAGAGCATTATATAATTTCCTTATTATCAGAGGATGGCGCGATGATATGGTTCGTTTAATTAGTCCCAGGGCTCTGTTGGCCTTAGCAACTTGTTGTATAGTGTGCTCATGGAACTGAAACTTCCTGACAACGATCACCCCTAAGTCTCATTCACTCTCAACAGCCTCAACTTGGATACGTGTGCCAGATTTATCCAGCATAAGATATGAAGTCTGATTATTGTGAGGACCCATGTGAAGGACTTTGCATTTTGATGGGTTGAACTCCATCATCAAGGTGGAAGCCCATAAGGAGAGACTATTCAAGTCATTTTGCAGGGTTCCATCGGGAATTCCAATTAGTTTGCTATCATCAGCGTAGAGAGTGATGGGGCTATGTAGAACATCCTCACAATCTATATATATATATATATATATATATATATATATATATATATATATATATATATATATATATATATATATATATATATATATATATATATATACTAGCTGTTGGGGTGGCGCTTGGCGCCACCCCAACACCTAGTTGGTGGGGGCACTTCGCGCCCCCCCCCCCCAAGCCCCCCCGCGCGCGTAAGTCGTTACGCGCCATATTAGTTACGCGCCATTGTAGTTGTGTCCCTATGTCCCACCTGTGAATATAGATAGATATATATATATATATATATATATATATATATATATATATATATATATATATATATATATATATGTATATATATATATATATATATATATATATATATATATATATATATATGTTTTTAACTACGTAAAACTTGCGAATATACAACATTCTTTGCTGTCCCATTGTCTGTGCATATAAATAGATTTTCAGGTTTACCGACTCTTGAACATGCAACATATAATGGTCCATGGGAAAACAATCCGTATTCAGATCTATACCTCATGATTCTAATGATTGCCCTTGAGCTTTGTTGATGGTGATTGCTAATCGACCATTCCCTGAGTCGCCATCGTCATTTATATATCCCCCTGTGCACCCCGGCGTCCCCTTTGTAGTTATGTCCCTGTGTCCCGGTCGTCATTTATATTCCCTGTGTCCCGGTCGTCATTTGTGTCTCGGTGTTCCAGTCTGTGATTTCTCTTTGAGTGTCCCGGGCGTCATTTATATTCCTTGTGTCCCGGTGTCCCGGTCGTCATTTATATCCCCCTGTGCCCCCCGGCGTCCCCATTGTAGTTGTGTCCCTGTGTCCCGGTCGTCATTTATATTCCCTGTGTCCCGGTCGTCATTTGTATCCCGGTGTCCCGGTCTGTATATACATTCGTTTTTTAATTTTGTTTTTCTCCTTTATTTTTTTCCTTTTTTCTTTTTTTTCTTTTTTAGTTTATTTAGATTTTTAGATTTTTTAGTTTTTTTATTAGTTTTTAGTTTTTTTGTAGTTTTTACCATTTTTTTAGTTTTTTTAGTTTTTTTTTACTTATGTCCTGGTCGTCATTTATACTCCCTGTGTCCCGGTCGTCATTTGTGTCTCGGTGCTTTGTTGATTGCTAATTTATATTATATTTATATTTATATTTTTTATATTTATTAATATTTTTTTAGTTTTCTTTTTCTCTTATTTTTCAGTTTTTTCCTTTTTTTTAGTTTTTTCTTTTTTAGTTTTAGTTTTTTTTTGTTTTTTACCTTTTTTTAGTTTTTTTAGTTTTTTTAGTTTTTTAGCTTTTTTAGTTTTTTTATTAGTTTTTAGTTTTTTTTTTAGTTTTTGCCTTTTTTTAGTTTTTTCAGTTTTTTTTAGTTTTTAGTTTTTTACCTTTTTTTAGTTTTTTTTAGTTTTTTAGCTTTTTTAGTTTTTTTTCTTTTTATTTTTTTTTGTAGTTTTTACCTTTTTTAGTTTTTTTTCTTCTTTTGTATTAGTGTGAAATAATTCAGACGTCATATGCGGACAAACACGACGTCACTCGACAGACAGACAGACAGACATAACCCACAAATAACTTATTTTTATATATATTTATTCATATTTTTTTAGTTTTCGTTTTCTCTTTTATTTTTCAGTTTTTTCCTTTTTTTAGTTTTTTTCTTTTTTAGTTTTTAGTTTTTTTTAGTTTTTTACCTTTTTTTAGTTTTTTTTTAGTTTTTTTAGTTTTTTAGCTTTTTTAGTTTTTTTTATTAGTTTTTATTTTTTTTTGTAGTTTTTGCCTTTTTTTTATTTTTTTTCAGTTTTTTTTTAGTTATTAGATTTTTACCTTTTTTTAGTTTTTTTTTAGTTTTTTAGCTTTTTTAGTTTTTTTTTTCTTTTTAGTTTTTTTTGTAGTTTTTACCTTTTTTAGTTTTTTTCTTCTTTTGTATTAGTGTGAAATAATTTAGTGTGACGTCACCTGATCCACAGATCCACACACAGACAACTTATTTTTATATAGTTCTTTTAGTTTTTACCTTTTTTAGTTTTTTTAGTTTTTTAGATGAGAATTTTTTTTAGTTTTTTTCCTTTTTTTCTTTTTAGTTTTTTATTGGTTTTTACATTTTTTTTTAGCTTTTTTAGTTTTTTTCGTTTTTTCTTTTTACTTTTTTTTTAGTTTTTATCTTTTTTATTTTTTTTATTTTTATTCTTAATTTTATTAGTTTTCTTTTTCTCTTCTATTTTTCAGTTTTTTCCTTTTTTTAAGTTTTTTTTTTAGTTTTTAGTTTTTTTAGTTTTTTTTCCTTTTTTTCTTTTTAGTTTTTTATTGGTTTTTACCTTTTTTTTAGCTTTTTTAGTTTTTTTCGTTTTTTCTTTTTACTTTTTTTTTAGTTTTTATCTTTTTTATTTTTTTTTATTTTATTCTTAATTTTATTCATTTATATATCCCCCTGTGCACCCCGGCGTCCCCTTTGTAGTTATGTCCCTGTGTCCCGGTCGTCGTCATTTATACTCCCTGTGTCCCGGTGCTTTGTTGATTGCTAATCGAACATTCCTTTTGTCTCGGTCGCTTTCTCTTTGAGTGTCGTCATTTATTTAGATTGTTTCTCCTTTATTTTTCAGTTTTTTTCCTTTTTTTAGTTTTTTTTTCTTTTTTAGTTCTTTTAGTTTTTACCTTTTTTAGTTTTTTTTAGTTTTTTAGATGAAAATTTTCTTTAGTTTTTTTCCTTTTTTTCTTTTTAGTTTTTTATTGGTTTTTACCTTTTTTTTTAGCTTTTTTAGTTTTTTTCGTTTTTTCTTTTTACTTTTTTTTTATTTTTTATCTGTTTTATTTTTTTTTATTTTTATTCTTAATTTTATTAGTTTTCTTTTTCTCTTCTATTTTTCAGTTTTTTCCTTTTTTTTAAGTTTTTTTTTTAGTTTTTAGTTTTTTTAGTTTTTTTTTTTCCTTTTTTTCTTTTTAGTTTTTTATTGGTTTTTACCTTTTTTTTAGCTTTTTTAGTTTTTTTTCGTTTTTTCTTTTTACTTTTTTTTAGTTTTTATCTTTTTTATTTTTTTTATTTTATTCTTAATTTTATTAGTTTTCTTTTTCTCTTCTATTTTTCAGTTTTTTCCTTTTTTTAAGTTTTTTTTTTAGTTTTTAGTTTTTTTAGTTTTTTAGTTTTTTTTAGTTTTTTTTAGTTTTTTAGCTTTTTTATTTTTTTTATTAGTTTTTAGTTTTTTTTGTAGTTTTTGCCTTTTTTTAGTTTTTTCAGTTTTTTTTTTTAGTTTTTAGTTTTTTACCTTTTTTGTGGATCGTCACCTGATCCACAGATCCACAGATCCACAGACAACTTATTTTTATATATATAGATATATATCTATATATATAAAAATAAGTTGTCTGTGTGTGGATCTGTGGATCTGTGGATCAGGTGACGTCACACTAAATTATTTCACACTAATACAAAAGAAGAAAAAAACTAAAAAAGGTAAAAACTACAAAAAAAACTAAAAAGAAAAAAAAACTAAAAAAGCTAAAAAACTAAAAAAAAAAAATAAAAAAAGGTAAAAATCTAATAACTAAAAAAAAACTGAAAAAACTAAAAAAAGGCAAAAACTACAAAAAAAAATAAAAACTAATAAAAAAACTAAAAAAGCTAAAAAACTAAAAAAACTAAAAAAAACTAAAAAAAGGTAAAAAACTAAAAAAAACTAAAAACTAAAAAAGAAAAAAACTAAAAAAAAGGAAAAAACTGAAAAATAAAAGAGAAAAAGAAAACTAAAAAAATATGAATAAATATATATAAAAATAAGTTGTTTGTGGGTTATGTCTGTCTGTCTGTCTGTCGAGTGACGTCGTGTTTGTCCGCATATGACGTCTGAATTATTTCACACTAATACAAAAGAAGAAAAAAAACTAAAAAAGGTAAAAACTACAAAAAAAACTAAAAAGAAAAAAAACTAAAAAAGCTAAAAAACTAAAAAAAACTAAAAAAAGGTAAAAAACTAAAAAAACTAAAAAAAGGTAAAAAACAAAAAAAAACTAAAAACTAAAAAAGAAAAAACTAAAAAAAAGGAAAAAACTGAAAAATAAGAGAAAAATTAAACTAAAAAAATATTAATAAATATAAAAAATATAAATATAAATATAATATAAATTAGCAATCAACAAAGCACCGAGACACAAATGACGACCGGGACACAGGGAGTATAAATGACGACCAGGACTTAAGTAAAAAAAAAAAACTAAAAAAAACTAAAAAAATGGTAAAAACTACAAAAAAACTAAAAACTAATAAAAAAACTAAAAAATCTAAAAATCTAAATAAACTAAAAAAGAAAAAAAAGAAAAAAGGAAAAAAATAAAGGAGAAAAACAAAACTAAGAAACGAATGTATATACAGACCGGGACACCGGGATACAAATGACGACCGGGACACAGGGAATATAAATGACGACCGGGACACAGGGACACAACTACAATGGGGACGCCGGGGGGCACAGGGGGATATAAATGACGATCGGGACACCGGGACACAAGGAATATAAATGACGCCCGGGACACTCAAAGAGAAATCACAGACTGGAACACCGGGACACAAATGACGACCGGGACACAGGGAATATAAATGACGACCGGGACACAGGGACATAACTACAAAGGGGGACGCCGGGGTGCACAGGGGGATATATAAATGACGATGGCGACTCAGGAAATGGTCGATTAGCAATCACCATCAACAAAGCTCAAGGGCAATCATTAGAATCATG
>NC_088863.1:37448048-37480243 GCF_032884065.1 Artemia franciscana
TTCTATTTTTCAGTTTTTTCCTTTTTTAAGTTTTTTTTTTAGTTTTTAGTTTTTTTTAGTTTTTTAGTTTTTTTAGTTTTTTTAGTTTTTTAGCTTTTTTATTTTTTTTATTAGTTTTTAGTTGTTTTTGTAGTTTTTGCCTTTTTTTAGTTTTTTCAGTTTTTTTTTTAGTTTTTAGTTTTTTACCTTTTTTGTGGATCGTCACCTGATCCACAGATCCACAGACAACTTATTTTTATATATATAGATATATATCTATATATATAAAAATAAGTTGTCTGTGCGTGGATCTGTGGATCTGTGGATCAGGTGACGTCACACTAAATTATTTCACACTAATACAAAAGAAGAAAAAAACTAAAAAAGGTAAAAACTACAAAAAAAACTAAAAAGAAAAAAAACTAAAAAAGCTAAAAAACTAAAAAAAAAAATAAAAAAAGGTAAAAATCTAATAACTAAAAAAAAACTGAAAAAAATAAAAAAAGGCAAAAACTACAAAAAAGAAAAAAACTAAAAAAAAGGAAAAAACTGAAAAATAAAAGAGAAAAAGAAAACTAAAAAAATATGAATAAATATATATAAAAATAAGTTGTTTGTGGGTTATGTCTGTCTGTCTGTCTGTCGAGTGACGTCGTGTTTGTCCGCATATGACGTCTGAATTATTTCACACTAATACAAAAGAAGAAAAAAAACTAAAAAAGGTAAAAACTACAAAAAAAAACTAAAAAAAGGTAAAAAACTAAAAACTAAAAAAAACTGAAAAAACTAAAAAAAGGCAAAAACAAAAAAAAAAAACTAAAAACTAATAAAAAAACTAAAAAAGCTAAAAAACTAAAAAAACTAAAAAAACTAAAAAAAGGTAAAAAACAAAAAAAAACTAAAAACTAAAAAAGAAAAAACTAAAAAAAAGGAAAAACTGAAAAATAAGAGAAAAAGAAAACTAAAAAAATATTAATAAATATAAAAAATATAAATATAAATATAATATAAATTAGCAATCAACAAAGCACCGAGACACAAATGACGACCGGGACACAGGGAGTATAAATGACGACCAGGACATAAGTAAAAAAAAAACTAAAAAAACTAAAAAAATGGTAAAAACTACAAAAAAACTAAAAACTAATAAAAAAACTAAAAAATCTAAAAATCTAAATAAACTAAAAAAGAAAAAAAAGAAAAAAGGAAAAAAATAAAGGAGAAAAACAAAACTAAGAAACGAATGTATATACAGACCGGGACACCGGGATACAAATGACGACCGGGACACAGGGAATATAAATGACGACCGGGACACAGGGACACAACTACAATGGGGACGCCGGGGGGCACAGGGGGATATAAATGACGACCGAGACACAAGGAATATAAATGACGCCCGGGACACTCAAAGAGAAATCACAGACTGGAACACCGGGACACAAATGACGACCGGGACACAGGGAATATAAATGACGACCGGGACACAGGGACATAACTACAAAGGGGACGCCGGGGTGCACAGGGGGATATATAAATGACGATGGCGACTCAGGAAATGGTCGATTAGCAATCACCATCAACAAAGCTCAAGGGCAATCATTAGAATCATGAGGTATAGATCTGAATACGGATTGTTTTCCCATGGACCATTATATGTTGCATGTTCAAGAGTCGGTAAACCTGAAAATCTATTTATATGCACAGACAATGGGACAGCAAAGAATGTTGTATATTCGCAAGTTTTACGTAGTTAAAAACATATATATATATATATATATATATATATATATATATATATATATATATATATATATATATATATATATATATATATATATATATATATATATCTATCTATATTCACAGGTGGGACATAGGGACACAACTACAATGGCGCGTAACTAATATGGCGCGTAACGACTTACGCGCGCGGGGGGGCTTGGGGGGGGCGCGAAGCGCCCCCACCAACTAGGTGTTGGGGCGGCGCGAAGCGTCACCCCAACAGCTAGTATATATATAAATAAGTTGTCTGTCTGTGTGTCTGTGGATCAGGTGACGTCATGTTTCTGTGTTGACTGACGTCATGTTTTCGACTGACGAAATTACGAAATTACATTGGGACACAAATGACGACCAGGACACCGGCACATAGGGAATATAAATGACGACCGGGACACTCAAAGAGAAAGCGACCGGGACACAAGGAATGTTCAATTAGCAATCACCATCAACAAAACACCGTCAACAAACCATCACAAATGACGACCGGGACGCAGGGAGTATAAATGACGACC
The DNA here is from genome assembly GCF_032884065.1 of Artemia franciscana. Taxonomy (NCBI): domain Eukaryota; kingdom Metazoa; phylum Arthropoda; class Branchiopoda; order Anostraca; family Artemiidae; genus Artemia; species Artemia franciscana. Next base: position 37,450,325 of record NC_088863.1, read on the forward strand.
AGGACATAAGTAAAAAAAAACTAAAAAAAGGTAAAAACTACAAAAAAACTAAAAAGAAAAAAACAAACTAAAAACTAATAAAAAACTAAAAAGCTAAAAAACTAAAAAATAAAAAAAAATAAAAAAAGGAAACAAAAAGAAAAATAAAGGAGAAAAACAAAACTAAAAAAATAAAAATAAAAAAAAACTAAAAAGAAAAAAACTAAAAAAAACTAAAAAAATGTAAAAACCAAAAAAAAAACTAAAAAGAAAAAAGGGGAAAAATACAAAAATTTATTTCATCATTTACCATTTCAAAAACGAATGTATATACAGACTGGGACACCGGAATACAAATGACGACCGGAACACAGGAAATATAAATGACGACCGGGACACAGGGACACAACTACAACGGGGACGCCGGGGGGCACAGGAAGATATATAAATGACGATGGGGACACAGAGAATGTTCGATTAGCAATCACCATCAACAAAGCTCAAGGGCAATCATTAGAATCATGAGGTATAACTAAAAAAAACTAAAAAAAAAGGCAGAAAACTAAAACCTAAAAAAAAGACCAATTGAAAAACGAATGTATATACAGACTGGGACACCGGGACACGAATGACGACCGGGACACAAGGAATATCAATGACGCCTGGGACCCTCAAAGAGACAGCAAAGAATGACAGCAAAGAGACAGCAAAGAATGGGGTGGCGAAGCGCCACCCCAACAGCTAGTATATATATATAAATAAGTTTTCTGTGTGTGTGTGTGTGTGTGTGTCTGTCGAGTGACGTCATGTTTGTGTGTCGACTGACGTCATGTTTCCGACTGACGAAATTAGAGACCGGGACATCGGGACAAAAATGACGACCTGGACACCGGCACATAGGGAATATAAATGACGACCGGGACACTCAAAGAGAAAGCGACCGGGACACAAGGAATGTTCAATTAGCAATCACCATCAACAAAGCACCGGGACACAAATGACGACCGGGACACAGGGAGTATAAATGACGACCACGACATAAGTAAAAAAAAACTAAAAAAACTAAAAAAAAAGGTAAAAACTACAAAAAAACTAAAAAGAAAAAAAACAACTAAAAACCAATAAAAAAACTAAAAAAGCTAAAAAACTAAAAAAGAAAAAAAAATAAAAAAAGGAAAAAAAATGAAAAATAAAGGAGAAAAACAAGACTAAAAAAATAAAATAAAAATAAATAAAAAGAAAAAAAACTAAAAAAACTAAAAAGAAGTAAAAACCAAAAAAAAACTAAAAAAAAAAAGAGGAAAAATACAAAAATTTATTTCATCATATACCATTTCAAAACGAATGTATATACAGACCCAGACACCGGGATACAAATGACGACCGGGACATAGGGAATATAATGACGACCGGGACACAGGGACCCAACTACAACGGGAACGCTGGGGGGCACAGGGGGATATATAAATGACGACAGGGACACAGGGAATGTTCGATTAGCAATCACCATCAACAAAGCTCAAGGGCAATCATTAGAATCATGAGGTATAACTAAAAAAAAACTAAAAAAAGGTAAAAAACTAAAACTAAAAAAAAAGACCAATTCAAAAACGAATGTATATACAGACCGGGAAACCGGGACACAAATGACGACCGGGACACCGGGACACAGGGAATATAAATGACGACCGGGACACTCAAAGAGAAATCACAGACTGGGGCACCGGTACACAAATGACGACCGGGACACAGGGAATATAAATGACGACCGGGACACAGGGACACAACTACAACGGGGACACCGGGGGCACAGCGGGATATATAAATGGCGACGGTGACACAGGGAACGGTCGATTAGCAATCATCATCAACAAAGCTCAAGGGCAATCATTAGAATCATGAGGTATAGATCTGAATACGGATTGTTTTCCCATGGACCATTATATGTTGCATGTTCAAGAGTCGGTAAACCTGACAATCTATTTATATGAACAGACAATGGGACAGCAAAGAATGTTGTATATTCGCAAGTTTTACGTAGTTAAAAACACACACACATATATATATATATATATATATATATATATATATATATATATATATATATATATATATATATATATATATATATATATATATATATATATCTATATTCACAGGTGGGACATAGGGACACAACTACAATGGCGCGTAACTAATATGGCGCGTAACGACTTATGCGCACGGGGGGGCTTGGGGGGCGCGAAGCGCCCCCACCAACTAGGTGTTGGGGTGGCGCGAAGCGCCACCCCAACAGCTAGTATATATATAAAACTAAGTTGTTTGTTTGTGTGTCTGTCGACTGACGTCATGTTTGTGTGTCGACTGACGTCATGTTTGTCGGCTGACGTCATTATAAGGATTGATCTGTATGTCGTCATGAAATTGTGTGTCGACTGACTTCATGTTTGTCGACTGACGAAATTACAGACCGGGACACAAATGACAACCGGTACACCGGGACACAGGGAATATAAATGACGACCGGAACACTCAAAGAGAAATTACAAACTGGGACACCGGGACACAAATAACGACCGGGACATATAAATGACGACCGGGACACTCAAAGATAAATTACGGACATCGAAGAATGTTGTATATTCGCAAGTTTTACGTAGTTAAAAACATATATATATCTATCTATATTCACAGGTGGGACACAGGGACACAACTACAATGGCACGTAACGACTTACGCGCGTCGGGGGGGGGGAGCTTGGGGGTGCGAAGCGCCCCCACCAACTAGTGGTTGGGGTGGCACAAAGCGCCACCCAAACAGCTGGTTATTAATATAAATACAGAAGAGGGTGGGGCCAAGGATGCTTACCTGGGGTACCCCGCTTATAACTGGTGCAGACTCTGAAAATATGGGGTCTCCATTGTCAGAGTAGACCATGACCTTCTGGATTCGGCCAATCAGAAATGATATTATCCACTCCACAGTGTCAGCATGGACTCCATATGCATGGAGCATATGTAAAAGATATTCGTGGACAACTTTACCGAAGGCCTTTGCTTGGTCGAGTAACAGGACATCAACTGCTTTACCTTCCTCAATTAACTTAGTGACTACATCATAAGAGTGGATCAAGTTCGTCTCAATGGAGACCATGGAGACCTTCTAAAACCATGTTGAAATTTCGACAGTAAGCCATTTTTTCAAGATGGTTAATAATCGCGTCATTGAAAATACTTTCGAGTAATTTAGAAATGACTGATGTCAGACTAATAGGCCGGTAAATTTCAGGGTTATTTTTATCTCCCTTCTTGAAAATTGAAACTATATTAGCCGATTTACAATCAGGCCTTGTTCGGATCCAACTTATTCAGGCGCTTGAGAACATCATCTACATCAATCACAACAGATAGCATTTCGTGGACATGGTTTCTTTCCGGGAAAGGGGAAGGAGGAGATACTAAAACTGAATGAGAGAAATTAGTAGCATATATGGAATTTAAACAATTTGCGATGTCTGTGAGGGGAATCAAGCACAATAGCATCAGGACGTATAAGATGGCATATTCTACATCTATTAGGATTAGAGCTGGAAACATATTTCCAAAACTTTTTGGGGTTTGTTTTTGCACTAAGGGTTATATTTACTTCATAATCACTTAAGATTTTACGTGTGAGATTTCTCAGCATGTTACTGCATTTCTTGAAATCAGCAAGATGATTCTATTTTTCAGTTTTAGCTAAAGTGTTGGGGGCCCGTTAGATCAATCTAAGGAGGGTTCGCCACATCCCCTTTCCGTTGCAGATATATGTCAGTAAAAAAAGATATATATATCATTGGACACGTCTCCTGTGCATACAGTATTGGTTCTCCTTTTTTTTGTCAAGAAATGAAACACTATCTGAAATTTAAGTACAAATCACATTTGCCATTTATTGGATCATTTGTTTTTAAATATCTTCTTTATCCTAATATTAAAGTATAACGAATGTTTTCATTTTAAAAGTAAGCTATCAGGAAAAAACCTGTGTAATTTATAGAATCAAAAACAAGAACAAAATAAGAGTCCACCATAAAACTTGACAAAATGATTGACTAGACAAGGGAATGAAAATAAAATATTTTCCCTTAAGACGAAAAGGGGATTTGCCTGATAACTGACTCGATGATTTAGTTACATAAATAAAAAAAAGAAAAAAGTCATCAATCCCCAGAAAGATTCAGCGGCTTGAAAATATTGTTAGATGGAGGGGTGGGGGAGAGCGACACGTTGTTGAAACCCAGACTAAAAAACAGCAATTTAAACCAAGACATTTTTTACAGTTTCTTCAAGATGACAGACGATCGCTTTTTCCAGTGCAAAAAAGATAGAAATCTTGAAGTGATTTAGGTAACATATTCACCATAATATGATACACAATCAAAAGAATAATAACTAATTTTACCAACGGCTTCACACTGTAACAGGAATGTTAATTTTATTTGTGTGATGAAGTTAGATTGTGACTGATCTTGTTAGATTGATCAGTGACAAAAGATGGAGTACTTTATAGGCCTTTGGGGGCTTAGTCCAGCAATTTAATTAGTAGTCTGACCCTCAGACTCTTTGAGAGCCAAGCACTAATGATTATAGTGTTATTAATTAACTGTTAGTAGGCTTAAAGAATATGGAAAACTCATGAAGGTAGAACCTGGCGCAAGCGCTGAAAACAAAAACCACCAATGCCAAATAGCATTTGGTAGTTTAGCTTTGCCCAAAACAGCTACATACTTGTCTTTTTAGGTATTTTCAATGCGGTATAGAAAGGAAGATTCTGATCCCAGCAATTTTACAATCTTAAAGTCAACAAACTTACTTAACCTACCACAATTTCCCCCAGCTAGCCTGTATTTTCTTTCAGAAGCGTCAATTTACGAAATTGTAAGGGATGGGGCAGTGCATTTTTCAAAATATAAAGGGACATATTTTTTGTTTTATAGGTTTCTTTCAATAAAAATAACTAACGAAAGGAACTTTTCAGTCAAATTATTTAAAAATAATCGAAGTATTTTAGTATTTGACCCTCAGCGCCGCCGCTCACCCAGTTGAAACACCAGCCTACTTTGCACAGACGGGATTTCGACGTTAAACAATTTTGGAAAATCAACTATAGTGATTAAATATCACTAACTAAATATTATTAACTAAAAAATTATTAAATATCACTTAAATATCACTAACTAAAAAATTTCGTGATTTAAATTTTTAAATTTAATTAAAATTTAGTGATTAAATATCACTAACTAAAAAATTCCAGCTTTAGTCTCATTGCACTGCAAAATAATGAAATCAAATGTCCAATCTTCAGTAAAAATTTTCTGCGTTTTTATGATGAAGTAACGAGATATTTAACTATAATTGGCACTGGCAGTTTTTAATCCCAATCTTCCCAAGCTAAATCTCTAAAAGTATAACTCGTGTAAGTTTCCCATTCTCTTTCAGTTGTTGAAGACTAAGCCAAGATACATTTTACAAAATATTTACCTTCCCAAAATTTGCCTTATAGGCCCTGAGTATGTCCATCCGTTGATCTGCTGTCCTGCGAGAAAGAACTTGGAAAATTGTGGCCTCATCTGTTCCAAAACCTTTCATGGCTTTTCTTAAGGCCTCGGCATCGGCAGTTGCATTGAACCCTTGAAATGGAACCACGGTGGGACGCCCTTTTAAAGATGAAATATAGTACTTTTATTGCCAAAAAAGAATGAACGGATGAAAAAATAGCCGCTAAAGTCAATTGTTAGCTAATACGATAAAATAATTATTTCAACTATCATAGGGAAAATTCATGGAAGTAACTTTTAACAAGTTTTTCTAACTAGATAGGTGCAAATCAGGTATTAGCCAAATCAGGGCCTTCCAAATTCATTTCCAAATTTATTTTATCCTTTTTGCATAACACATTAATGGGAGCAATAGCCACTGGTACAGCATAACTCTTTACGCTACCCCACTCTTTACGCTAAAGTTTGACTCTTTCTCTCAACTCTTCTTTTTAAACAATAATAAACTTTAGCGTAAAGAGCGGGGCGTTGATGAGGAAGCAGCCCCTTTCATATACGAAGTAATTTCTGTTCGTTTTAAGTTTTAATGTCGCTCCTTACTTTCAGTTAAAAAAAAAACTCGTTTTTTTTATTTTAATTTCTGAACGTTTTTGAATCAATGCATATTTTGATTTTGGCTCTCGGCAGAGGAATAATTAAAACAAAATTTGCATATTTGTTTTGGCTAAATGGCTTTCTCATAATTTTGATCGAATGATTGAGAAAAAAAGAGCGGGGGAGGAAGTCTAGTTGCCCTCCGATTTTTTGGTTAATTAAAAAGGCAACTAGAACTTTTAATTTTTTACGAATCTTTTTATTAGCAAAAGATATACGTAACTTATAAATTAGCTTACGTAAAGATCTTTTGTATTCTCATGTTTTTATCACATATATGAGGGGGTTCGCCCCCTCGTCATTACCTCGCTCTTTACACTAAAGCTTAAATTTTGTCCCAATTCACTAAGAATGACCCCTGAATCACAAAAGCCGTAGAATAAATAGTTGAAACTACTAAAAATACTTTTGCGTAAAGAGCGAGGTATTAGGAGAAGGTGAGCCCCTCATATGAGTAATAATTTCTGTTTGTTTTAAGTTTTAATGCTGCTCCTTACTTCCAGCTGAAGAAAAAAATTCATATTTATTTTTTCATTGTTTTTTCTAATAATGCTTGTAAATCCTGCGCTCCCTTCATGGAAATTTTCTTCCCCCATGACAAATTCCTCGATGGAAAGTTCCCCCCAGCATATCCCCCTCTTCTCAACCCCTCCCCCCAACCGAAAAATCCTCCTGAAAACGCCTGTACACTTTCCAATAACCATTACTATTTGTAAGCCCTGGTCAAAGTTTGTAACTTGTAGCCTCTCCCATGGGGACTGTGGGGGAGTAAGTCGTCCCCAAAGACATTGTTATAAGGTTTTTCGACTACGCTGAATAAAATGGCTATCTCAGAATGTTGATCCTTCGACTTTGGGAAAATAATTAGCGTGGGAGGGGGCCTAGGTGCCCTCCAATTTTTTAGGTCACTTAAAAGGGCACTAGAACTTTTCATTTCCGTTAGAATGAGCCCTCTTGCAACATTCTAGGACAACTGGGTCGAATACACCTGGGAAAAAAAACAAAAAACAAACAAACAAATAAACACGCATCCGTGATTTTTATCAAATCACATCATTTTTATCAAAGGGACAAAAACACAGTAGGGTTCTCTGATACGCTGAATCTGATGGTGTAATTTTCGTTAAGATTATATGACTTTTAGGGGGTGTTTCCTCCTATTTTCTAAAAATAACGCAAATTTTCTCATGCTCGAAACTTTTGATGGGTATGACTAAACTTGATGAAGCTTATATATTTAAAATCAGCATTAAAATACGATTCTTTTGATGTAGCTAATGGTATCAAACTTCCATTTTTTAGAGTTTTGGTTTCTATTGAGGCGGGTCGCTCCTTACTACAGTTCGTTACAACGAACTGTTTGATTACGTGATTTGGGTGCACACGCCTTTGTTATGTATAATGGTAAATATTTTAACGCTTATATTCCTTTTTGGTCAGAGGTAAACAAAAATATGCAAGTTGTTATTAGATTAATAAAAAGAACTTTCAGAAAGATAACTTTTTCAAGGAAAAGTAAAGGCCATCATAAACTTAAGATCAGAAGAAATAAAAACCTACAATAATATAAAACTAAAACTATCAGAAATTACTATTGAAAAAATAAATAAAACCCAAAACGAGCAGAAAATAAATGAACAGTAATAGCAAATGAACATACATCAGGTACTAATATAAATGAATAAATAAATCTTAAAACGGGTAAAACTGAAACTGAGCATGAAAATGAAGCTTAAAATAAACAAAAATCACTAAAAACAGAAGTTTGGGTACTGCCTCCTTCCGTAACTGTAAAAGTCTAAAACCTACTGCGTCATTGGCGCTACACTGAAAACTGTATGCGTCTTGGTCAGTATTGGAAAGAATTAATAAAATCAAACTAAATATTTGCAAATATAATGAATATTAATTGCTGAAAGCTAATCAATTGAAGATTTTATTTCACTGTAGTTTTTATTTTCATTTCCAATGCTGTAACAACTTGAAGAGAAAATATTCGTAAAGTAATTCGTTTTCATTGAACGCAGTAGGCAATGACGCAGTAGGCTTTAGACTTCTATATATAGGGAAGGGGGTAGCATCCTAACTCTTGCTTGTAGTGAAACTATATTTGTCTTGAACAGTCTTGGAAAGAACTAATAAAATTAAACTGAATATTTAATATATAATCATATTAATTGCTGAAAGCTCATCAGTTTAAAATTCAATTATGTTTGTTTTCTATGTTGCAATAAGTATTAAAATTTTACAATAAGGGAAGGAAGCAATACCCAAACTCTTGTTTGTAGTGAATTTTGTTCATTGTAAGCTTAGTTTTCATATTCAATTTAAGATTTATTCGTTTCAAGATTTATATATTCATTTATATTAGTACTTGTTGTATTTCTGTTTGCTCTGATTGTTTATTTAATTTATGTTCGTTTTGGGTTTCACTTATATTCTCATTCCGATCATCCTACTATAAAAACTATATATCCCCAAGGCATAACTTACAAAACTTGTCCCTAGGACCTCGGGGGGTTGTAAACCCGGAGTTTTTGGCCTTTGACCTTTGAACTATTTTCAACGAAACTGTTATTTCAAAATTTTATCGGATGGATTTAGGGAAAAAAGAACGTGTGGAGGGTGCTAGTTGCCCTCCGATCAACTTTGACTCTTAAAAAGGGCACTAGAACTTCAGATTTCCAATCGAATAAGTTTCCCCTGAAGTCTTTACGAGCACCTCTTCCATAAGAAGTGAATCTGAAAAAAAAACATTGGAGCCTTTTAGCCTTTACCATAGGCAAATGCTATAACGTTGCCTCTAAATCTGGTAGATTACATATTGAACGATCTTATTACGCCATCAGATCAGTTGATAATATATCTAGATATTAAAATGTGTGTTTGAATTTTAATATTGCTCTTTACTTTCCTTTAAAGGTCTGAATCTAATCGTATCAAACACGTATTTTGCCAACGCTTGTATCCCTTTTTGGTCCAGAGGAAACGAATTTTTCGAGTTTTTTTTTATTAGAATCTGTTGGCTTATATATTGTAAGATCTTACTGTCCGAACTGATACTCCCAGTTGAAAATAAATTTTAAGATATTGAAATCTATATTTTAAGTTTTGGACCAAGAGAAAAACAAAATCTTAAAAAATAAAACAAGGGTTTCATGGCCAGTAGAAACAAAAGATGTATGACAGACACGGCAGATACTTTTACTTGCATAAAATGAGGCATGTTTAGCGTTAAATTAGAAATAATCTAAAACTGAACAAATCAAAAGACCGTTAGGATACAGCCTAAAATTAAAAACAACAAAAATAAAAAGATCAGAACAAATATCAGATCAGATCAGATCGAATACTGCCCCATGATCCAAAACAACGTAGCAAATATACAAATTAAGGATGCTCTTATGAACGCACAATAGCAACTGGATTAAAATAATAAGAAAATGAATTTGACATGACATTAATTCCCTTGCTGGAAAATAATCCATTGTTTGGCATCCAATGCTGCTATTCATTTTGAAATTGTGCTTAATATTGCTTTAAGTTTGGTTCTCAAGCATTAATATTGCTCTTTACTTTCCTTTGAACGTCGAAAACTAACATAATCTATGGTATTACTTCAAAAATCCCCTTCAAACAACTTCTGAAAGTTGTATCCATATTTATTTATTTCTAACCGGTCAGGCAATACAAAAAAGTACACAGAGAAGGAGTACAAAATCGAGAAAAAGACGAAAAAACATGAACAGAAAAAAGACATCCCAATGTTTATAAAAAAAAAAAATACTTGCGTCCATTCTTTGCTGCTGCTGTGGAGATCTAGGAGGCAATTGAGGCAATTGAGGGTCTGGTTTAGTGATGCATAAGAAGGATACGCTGGATAAGGATTTGGACTTGATGGTATGACAGACTCTAGCAGTGATGATGGTCTTTGAGCTGGCGTGTGCCCTAGATAAACGGGTGAAGCAGGATACTGTGAAGGGACTTTTGATGCTGGATATGTAGACGTGTATGGTTGAAATCCTTGATTTGCGGATGCTTGGTAAGGTAAAGTTACTCCTGCTGGCGGATACGTAGGCGGGTATGGGTTACTTCCAAGTTCTTGTTGTCTAGAAGAACATGGCGCCTGAGTTGGGTAAGGGGGGTGTTGACTTGGAGCGTTAGTGGCCTTGAAATTTAAAATTAAAAGTTAGCTTACGATAATAAAGAAAATAAAAATTTGAGCCCAATAATTTAAGAGCTCCTGGGTAAAAACTGTGTTGGGTATCACAAGACATTTAAAAGAATCAGACTACAACCGCTCCAGAGTGATTACACACTTTTGAAGCTCCATATGAAAGAATTTTTATCCCCTTTATCACAGAAAAAATGAATATAAGATCTCACTAGTTTCTCCCTTTTTTATTGGCTGATGGTGCTGCCCAGGTTCTTGCACTTATTTGCTTGTACCCCCCTTTTTAGTGTCTCTTTTAGTTTATAAATATATATATATATATATATATATATATATATATATATATATATATATATATATATATATATATATATATATATATATATATATGTATATGTATATATATATATATATATATATATATATATATATATATATATATATATATATATATATATATATATATATATATATATATATATATATATATATTTCGTTCACTTTTGTGTTTATTCACTTATTTTCGTCCCCTCTCCCCTTTTTTTACCAGATTTTATCTTCTTAACTTTATATTGACGTTATGCAGTTAAATTATTGACACGTTTTAATGCCCTTTTTAATATATATATATATATATATATATATATATATATATATATATATATATATATATATATATATATATATATATATATATATATATATATATATATATATATATATATATATATATATATATTTATATATATATATATATATATATATATATATATATATATATACATATATATATATATATATATATATATATATATATATATATATATATATATATATATATATATATATATATATATATACAATGAAAAGAGAAATCACCAATGCAACAGCACAAACACATTGAAAAAATAAAGGAAGACAGAAGAAGAAAAGGAAGACTGTTTTTCCTACATTAGTGATTAATATAGGTCAGTACTTGAATGAGGCCTTAACCCTACTCATCCACATAATCACATAGGTCAAACAACATAGCCATGCACAATCAACCATAAAGAATAATCCATGAACAGGCAGTCGTGTCGTCAATAAGTGTAATATATATATATATATATATATATATATATATATATATATATATATATATATATATATATATATATATATATATATATATATATATATATATATATATATATATATATATATATATATATATATATATATATATATATATATGTATATATATATATATATATATATCGTTCTTTTTTCTAGTTATTCGTTTATGGCCCCCACCTCCATTTTTTCAACGTTCCTTTATTTTTTCTGACTTGTATTTGTTTAAGTTTAGTTTGACCGGTTTTTGCGAACCTTCATTAAATTGTAAATACTATGAAAGAAACTTGATTTTATATTCGAAACAGATTTTAGCCTACTTTCCATCAAAATAAGGAGAACTCAGTTTAGATGGTCAGAAAAATACCCTTTTTATAAAAGCGACACTCCCAAAACCTGGCATTTATCTGTTGATAGTGATTTATGGTCTTTTAAAATAGTACTGAATTCATGCTTGAAATATTAGTGAATATATGCTTGAAATATTATTTGACTTTATTTCTGTTCGTCTTTGGTCTAATGTAGCTCTTTAATTTTCTTTCAATACTTATTTTTTAAAACAAATTTTTTTTATTTTTAAATAACATTGTATTTTTTATTTTTTAAGAAAAAAAATTAATATTTTCAATTTTTAACCATAAGAATCAAGATTTTCGCTTACTATTTATATGTTTGACAAAATTTTGCAAGACAATTTGATAATAGGTGTAATATGGTGCTTTGGATGGATCGATACAGTGAATGATATGAAAAAAATAAAATAAGTTGGAAATCTTCATAACTTTAGGTGTTCTAAAGGGCTGAAGGAATTCAGACTCTCATCATATTAAAACAATAAGTATAGAAAGTTTTAACCACCCATTTTTCTCAACATACGTTGAAACTTTCAATCTAATTCCCCTAAACTTCCCAGAGATATCTTAGATACACCTTTTCAAAAACCTTGGAAGCATGTGGTATCTTTAGATTTAATTCATCTTTCCACTCAACCTTCCCCAGCGTTTTTAAGTTCATACCCTTAGCCGTTCCTGAAATATTGCAGACGCGTTCTTTTGGCAAAATTGAATGCATACAGTATCTTTTGGTTTACCTCAATATCCCCATAACTTAGACTAAAGGTTCCAACGTAATGCCCTTAGATTTTTCTGGAATACTACATAGACCACCTGTCTACAATCTGGATAAATATAATGTCTTTCAATTCAGTTTAATACCTCCTCAAGATTAAATTACAGTTTCAACTTAATTCCTTTTTTCCAGAGATATTGCATCAGTGCCATTTTGACAACCTGGATGCACTTAAACTCTTTTGATATAGCTTAATAGCAATAGGAGTAGCAGTGGTAGTAGCAGTGAACGTAGTAGTAGTAGTAGCAGTCACAACCGTAGTAGCAGTCACAATAAGCCAAAGCTGCAGTTACATGTTGTAGCAGTCATATTTCCAAACAGTTGCAGTCGAAAGTATGGTCACAGTCATAATTCGTTGCAGTGGCAGTCGTAAGTAGATGCGAACACAAGTAGTTGCTGGAGTCACAATTGCAGTTCCAAGTGATCACAGTCACAAAGTCACAATCCCAAGCAGCAAAAGTCGCAATTGCAAGTAATCAGTGTCAAGATTAGTAGCATTCGTAAATCTTCTAAGTCGCAGTTGAAAGAAGTCACAATCGTATCCACAAGCAGCAACAAGTAATCACAGTAAGATTGTCTCACTATCAAGATAAATAAATTAGAACAGAACCTTCCCAGCTTGAAACTACTGAAAAAAGAGTAAATGAACGTCGTCAGACCGGTAACGCAGTAGGAAGGGGGGCGGGTCGTCGATTCAACATGCAGGCAAGTCCACCAGCAGTGCGACCACTGGAGCTACTGGAATTTGCGACAGATACTGGAGTCAGTGCTACATCGAAGGGAATTAATGCTCACAGACGGAAATAAATGTTTTTGAAAGAGAACCATATCATCTGTCTCAACCAGATTACTGTTGGAGGTGTCTTTTTTTTATTCCATTAATGTTGAATGAATAAACAGAATTATGTAAAAATGTTATTTGACCCTATCTTTGGTAGCAATAGCACGCAGCTGGGGACACCTTAAACTATAAGAGATATGGTCACTGTCACAGTTAGCCCATTTTGTGGATAACTGACAGGGAGAATTTTTAGATGATTCATGGCGACCGGACCATCAGGAACACATAATAACTGGGTTTTTGAAATTGGCAACTATGTGGTCGAAAGCTTGGTATCTATGCCAACAACGTGGGATCTAATTTTGTTCTAAAACACGATAAAATTCATAGTCGGCTTTCAACTCTGTTTTAGCGGCAATGATATTGAACGCCAAATTAATGAACGAAATTCTAACTGCATGAGACGTTCCAAGCCGTCTTAAATCAGACACCAGGGCATTCAGTAAGGCGAGATATCATAGTCAATAGCGATATCCTTCAGCAAATCAAAATGTTTCTTTTCAATAGCTTTAGCTTTAAAGTTCACTAAAACCGATAGTACAGCCTTGCAAAAGTCATTCACGGCCACATAATCGATGCTTACAATAAATGTATTACTAGACGAACATATGCTACTAATTGCTTCGCGTCCAGATATCTTCGAGTCAGATAACAATTGTGGCTTGATTTTCAAGCGCTAAGGAAGTAGGTAATGCTGAAAAAAAAACTCATAAGTTGTATGTTTAAAAAACAGCTCATAATCTTAATGCACAAAATCTTTGAAGTAGTCACAGCACAAGTCGTAGTGGTTGTAGTAGTTGTAGCTGTGCGCAAATACTGGCTTTTGGTCAACTCAACATCCCCTTCGTCATTCTCTGAAAGTACCAACTTAATACCCTAAGTCGATCCTGAGATAGGCCAGTTCGAAAACCTACATGCACACAGTGCATTTTGATATTGTTTGGCATTCCTGTCAGCATTCCCTAAAAGTTTCTCCTGACTACCTTTAGCCTTTTTGAGATCAGTTATCAATCAGAACCCCTTTTCCCAATTACAGATTCTATACGGAAGTAATGGGCAAATTGCATAGTTTACAGGCTTTTCCCCAGGGACTGTGTGGGAAGGGCTTAGCCATCTCCTGAGACATAATTAATGAATCCTTCAACTGTGCTGAACAAAATGGCAATCTTAAAATCTTGATCGGATGCCTTTGTAGAAAAAAGGGTGGGAAAGGATATTTGCCCTCCAATTACTTTCTACTTTTAAAAAGTGCACAAGAACTTTGAATTTCCAATCAAATGAGCCACTTCAGAAGGTTTTACGACAAACTCCTTCCATACGAAATGCTTTGGTGAAAATGATTTATACAGATATGTCAATGTTGATAGATTTTGAAGGGTATGTTGAGGCTAAACAATTTGAAGAACTTTGAACAAGAATAAAAGCGAGATTTTCTTGATGAATAAATTGTTTTTAAACCTAAATTTACTGATTTTTGGTTACCATTGGGGAAGGGTTGCTTAGTAACCGTATTTTCGTATCACAACAAGTTTGCCAGAGTTCTGGCAGTCTATATAGTAGTTATTCCTTCTAATAAACTTTAATAATATTTATACAGTCAATGTTACTTAATGACAGAAACGTGGTATTATCCTTAGCAATAGTGGTGAGAGTATTCATGATAAGAATACCTAGGAAATGACTTTGGCCTTTCCTAATATAAAATTAGCCTCAGTTTTGTAACCAACTGCCTTAAACGACCTTAATACCAAATTTGGTAAAAATCAAACATACTCGTATAATATGGGCTTAGTGTGTTTTGATTCTGGATTACCGCATAACAATAACAAAATCAAACTTGTAACTAACATCCCCAGAAACCTTTAAATGCCTATTTAGGAAGAAATCGCACACTTATTGTGAAATATGTACATAGACGCAGAGCCCATGGAGCAACTATTTTGAGACTAGAATTGCTAACCGATTACACACGCAACTGTTTTGTGACAATGTCCTTGAAGTAAAGTGGGGCTCCGCCCACAAGGAAATCAGGATGTGACTGGTTTCCAATCAGTCTAAAACTGGTTCCGTGTGAGCGTCCAGCTTTGGTCACAGTTGCGTTGCACTGTTGTCCCACACATTTTCAGGAGCGACAGCGTTGATAGTGTTTCTAAATAAGTATTTGGCTCTGAACATATCAGACCAGGAATTAAACGTGAAATTCGTAGGAGAAGTGAAAAATCACGAAGATTCCTTCGACATTTTATAAAATGCGGTAAATTTTCTATCTGTTTGAGACAGTTTTTTAGCTGCTGAGAACAGACGAGACTTTGCATTCCTTTCTAAGTAGGGATGGACCCAATACTCCCTATGAACCTAACGAAACCTGCGATGATCATAGTAATCAATTAAGCCTTCCTCGTCGGAACTCAACATAGTTAAGCACACTGTGCTGCTCAATTAGATAAATACAACTAGTCCACAACAACTCAGGTCCGTAGGCGGAGGCACGTTTCATTTTGGTTGTAAACTGGTCGTAAACCAGTTGCAGATGACACTAGTTGCCAAATGCTGTCTTGAAACATTTGCCCCGTGGGCGCTGGGCCTAAGTGCGTAGGATTTAAAATCGAATCACACAGTAGCCGCAATGGCTTAACGATATACATTTGATAAGCGAGAATAGCGGTTGGGGCTGTTGTAGTAGGATAAAACACTGACATGATAAACAATAAAACATATATCAAATAAACAAATTAAAATTAAGTTGGCAATTCTGATTCCATTCCCGTCAGGGGGTGGAGGATCACCCGTGAATGCTCAATCCGCAGCGTGCATGGCATGTATCTATTATTGTACAATTACTTTACAATAGAAAAGTTGAAACAAAACTAGCACTGTCCCAAGTTCTGTCGCATAATTTATTTTAAAACGTTTGTTTAAAATATACCTCTTAAACTAGTCATATATTATGTTCTGACAAATCAAATGAACCTGGCAACACATACACCAGTTTTCCACAAATTTTCAGTTTTAGATTTACTTAATAAATTGTGATATTTTACAAATTATTGGGGGAGGGCAATTACCTCCTCCCTTTCCCAATGACGCCTATGGGGCCAGCCTTCCTATGCTTTCGTACGCCCTTCCCGACTCCCTTCCCCAGATTTCTCCAGGTACCCATTTAGAGCTGGTTCAACTCTCTCTGAGCTTAATGGGTCACACCACTGACTTTCGTTCCAAACCAAATAATCAGCGACACCAGAACTCGAGCCCCTGTCCTTACGGACACAAGTTGGCAAGTTAAGCACGCTAACCGCTCAATCAAACAGTTCGTGGAAACGAAATGTAGTAAGGAGCGACCCGGCTCAATAGTAACCGAAATTCTAAAAAATGGAATTTTGATACCTCTAGTAACATAAAAAAAAATTGCATTTTTATGCTGATTTTAAATATAAAAGTTTAATCAAGTTTAGCCTTACCCATCAAAAGTTATGAGCCTGAAAATATTTTCCTTATTTTTGAAAATAAGGGGAAACACCCCAAAGTCAAAGAATCTTAACGAAAAGCACATGGTCAAATTCAGCGTATCAGAGAACCATACTATAGAAATTTCAAGCTCCTATCTACAAAATGTGGAATTTTGTATTTTTTTTTACCAGAAGACAGATCACGGATGCGTGATTATTTGTTGTTGTTTTTTTCCCCAGGGGTGATCGTATCGACCAAGTGGTCCTAGAATGTTCAAGAGGGCTCATTCTAACGGAAAAGTTCTAGTGCCCTTTTTGAGTGACCAAAAAAATTGGAGGGCGCAAAGATCCCCTCCTCCGATCATTTTTTTCCCAAAGTCACCGGATCGAAATTTTTAGATGACCATTTTGTTCAGAATAGTTGAAAAACTTAATAATTATGTCTTTCAGGACGACTTAATCTCCCACAGCCCCGGGGGAAGGGCTGCAATTTACAAACTTTGACCAGTGTTTACATATAGCAATGGTTATTGGGAAGTGTAGAGACGTTTTCAGGAGGACTTTTTCGCGTTGAGGGGAGGTGGGGTTGGTCGGTGGAGGGGGATACGCGGGAGGATCTTTCCATGGAGAAATTTATCATGAGGGAAGATAAATTTCCATGAAAGGAAATAGGATTTTCTAGCATTATTAAAAAAAAACAATGAGGAAATAAACAATTTTTTTTTTCAGCTGGAAGAATGGGGCAGAATTAAAACCTAAAACAAACAGAAATTATTACGTTTACAAGGGGGGTTCGTTTCCTCCACAATACCTCGCTCTTTACACTACAGTGTTTTTAGTGATTTCAGCTATTTATTCTACGACCTTTGTGATTTAAGGGTCATTCTTAAAGAATTGGGACAAAATCCAAGCTTTAGTGTAAAGAGCGCGGTATTGCCGAGGGGGCGAACCTTCTCATATACGTAATAAAAATATACAAATATAGAAGTTCGTTACTTAAGTTAATTGTTACGTATACTTATTACTAATAAAAACGTTTGTAAAAAAATAAAAAGCTCTAGTTGCCACTTTAAGTAACCAAGAATTAGAGGGCGACTAGACCTCCTACCCCGCCCTTTGTTTTATCAAAATCTCCGATCAAAACAGATCTATATCAATCCGATCAAACCTAAAAAAAATTAATATGCAATTTTCGTTTTAATTATTTATGTGCGGTGAGCCGAAACCAAAACATGCTTTAATTCAAAAACGTTCAACAATTAAATAAAAAAGAGCTAAGAGCTCAAATGGCACTTGTGACGAGGCAAGAAGAGCTAAGAGCCAAGAGCTCATATGGTATTAGCTCTAAAAAAATTCTAAGAATCAATAGATTGATTTAAAAGGAAAATCAGAGGCTTAATGCCGGTCAGGATTTAAAATAAGAGCTCTGAGTCACGATGTCCTTCTAAATGTCAAAATTCATTTAGATCCGATCACCCACTCGTAAGTTATAAATACCTAATTTTTTTCTAATTTTTCCTCTCCCTTTAGCCCCCAGATGTTCGAATCTGGGAAAACGACTTTATCAAGTCAATTTGTGCAGCTCCCTGACACACCTACCAATTTTCATCGTCCTAGCACGTCCAGAAGCACCAAACTCGCCAAATCACTGAACTCCTCCCCCCAACTCCCCAAAGAGAGCGAATCCAGTTCGGTTACGTCATTCACGTATTAAAGACATTTGCTTATTCTCTCCACCAAGCTTCATCCCGATTCCTCCACTCCAAGTGTTTTCCAGGATTTCCCCCTCCCACTCCCCCAATGTCAAAAGATCTGGTTGGGATTTGAAATAAGAGCTCTGAGACACGAATTCCTTATAAATATCAAATCTCATTAAGATCCAATCACCTATTCGTAAGATAAAAATACCCCAATTTTCACGTTTTCCAAGAATTCCAGCTTCCCCCTCCAACTCCCCCCTATGTCAAAGGATCTGGTCAGAATTTAAAATTAGAGCTTTAAAGCACAAGATGCTACTTAATATCAAATTGCATTAAGATCTGGTCACCCTTTCGTAAGTTACAAATACCTCAATTTTTAAAATTACCCCCCCCCCCCAATTCCACCAAAGAAAGCAGATCCGGTCCGTTTATGTCAGTCACGTATCTTAGACAGATTTTTATTCTTCACATCCAGCTTCATCCTGATCTTTCCGCTTTAAGTATTTTCTAATATTTCCGGTCCCCCCCAACTTCCCCCCCCCCAATTGACGCTGGATCCGGTTGAGATTTAAAATAAGAGATCTGAGTTACGAGGTCCTTCTAAACATGAAGTTTCGTGAAGATCCGATCACTCCTTCGTAAGTTAAAAATACGTCATTTTTTCTAATTTTTCAGAAATACCCCCCCCCCCCCCAATAGAGCGAATCCGTTCCAATTATGTAAATCATGTAATTATGTAAAATTATGTGATTATGTAAATTATTTTTCCCACCAAGTTTCATCTCGATCCCTCCAATCTAAGCGTTTTCCGTGATTTTAGGCTCCCCCACCCAAACTCCCCACAATGTCACCAGATCCGGTCGGGATTTAAGCTAAGAGCTCTGAGACACGATATCCTTCTAAATATCAAATTTCATTGGGATCCGACCACCCGTTCGTAAGTTAAAAATACCTCATTTTTTCTAGTTTTTCAGAATTGACCCCCCCCCCCCCAACTACCCCAAAGAGAGTGGATTCGTTCCGGTTATGTCAATCATGTATCTAGGACTTGTGCTTATTTCTCCAACCAAGTTTCATCCCGATCCCTCCACTCTAAGTGTTTTCCAAGATTTTAGGTTTCCCCCTCCCAATCCCCTCCCCAATTTCACCAGATTTAAAATAACAGCTTTGAGACACGATATCCTTCCACACATCAAATTTCATTAAGATCTGATCAACAATCGTAAGTTAAAAATACTTCAATTTTTCAATTTTTCCGAATTAACGGGCCCTCACTCCCCCTCAGATGGTCAAATCGGGAAAATGACTATTTCTAATTTAATCTGGTCCGGTCCCTGATACGCCTGGCAAATTTCATCGACCTAGCTTACCTGGAAGTGCCTAAAATAGCAAAACCGGGACCGAAAGAGTGACAGACCGACAGAATTTGCGATTGCTATATGTCACTTGGTTAATACCAAGTGCCATAAAAACAAGTTTTTTTTAACTGCAAGTAGGGAGCGACATTAAAACTTAAAATGAACAGAAATTATTCCGTATATGAAAGGGGTTGCCCCCTCCTCAACGTAAACTCTTTAAACCAACCCTTTAAACTAAAGTTTTTTTTATTGTTTTAAAAAGAAGAGTTGTGAGAAAGAGTCAAACCTTAGCGTAAAGAGCGAGGCGTTGAGGAGGGGGCAATTCCTTTCATATACGGTATAATTTCTGTTCGTTTTAAGTTTTAATGTCGCTCCTTATTTGCAGTTAATAAAAACTTATTTCTTTATTTTAATTAATTTTGAACAAAGAGTGCTGAGAGGCAACTACAATAGCAGTTATTAGGCTATTATATTTTGAAATGGCATTGAACATGGCTCTTTTTTTATATGTAATGTGTGTCCTACAGCTTACATTTGCTACAACATTACTAAATATAGGCCTAATTTAAAGAAGAAAAACAAAGTTGAAGAAAACAGAGAGGAATAAAAAAAAAAAAAAAAAAAAAAAAAAAAACTAGAAACCTACTAAGGACGGAACCTTCTACGGTGGGGATTAGTATATTTGAAAAGAGCGTAGAAAGGCGCGTCAAGTGGTAAGTTGTGCGAAGTGCTTGAAACATCCCTAACTTTACCTAATTGCTGCCCCCTATATAAACTGCTTTTTTTTCTTTTTTGAGATTCAAGACACATTTAATTTTTTTTTTTTTAACTTCGTAAATCAGGATTAGCAAAGGCATGAGGCTCAGACTACTTTATTTGATTCTCATTGGTGCTATAGAGCTATTTCCAAAACTTTCACTTATAATCCACAACGTTCGTCCAAAATCAACCATGGTCAGTGCCCTTTGAAGGGGAAGAAAAATGATACCCTCCCAGCGTAAAATATCGGTTCTGAATAATTCTGGAAAGGCTAATTTATATAACTTACAGGATCATCTGTACATTAGAAATAGAGGAGCAGGGAAAGGAGCTGGAAAAAGCACACTGGGAGAGTACTATAGGCTCTGAATTCATTATTAACAGGGTAAAGACAGGGGCGACGTTTAGACACTGAATTGTTCTTTTTTCGGGGGGGCATATCAAAAATGTGCCGACAAAATCGTCCTATTGCCAATCGGACACATAAAATAAATTAAGACACAGAAGGCGCCTTGCAGCTTTGGAGTTGGGGAAGTCCCCCTTCCTTCCCCTAGCTGCTTCCCTGGGTAAGGGTAAAAACGTTTTAACTTGATTTTGGGTTTCAGTTTCTTTTTTTGGCTCTAGTCTTTCAAAATGCAACTCATATTATTTCAGAAGGACTTCCCCCTAAATTTAACAAATGGATTTTCAATCTTTAAAGCCTTATAAATGAGGATTGAGGAAAAGTACGAGGTTCTAAATACTTTTCTTGTAACTTATTTGAACAGTATGTCTATTCATTCCTCAAGGTTGCACTTGTAGGTAAATTAAATAAAAAAAATAAGTTGTTTTAACTGAAAGTAAGGAGCGACATTAAAACTTAAAACGACCAGAAATTACTTCGTATATGAAAGAGGCTGCTTCTTCATCAACGCCCCGCTCTTTACGCTAAAGTTTGACTCTTTCTCTCAATTCTTCTTTTTACAACAGTAAAAAACTTTAGCGTAAAGAGCGGGGCGTTGATGAAGAAGCAGCCTCTTTCATATACGAAGTAATTTCTGGTTTTTTACGAATATTTTTATTCAAATTCAAATTCAAATTCAAATTCATTTTATTTAAAAAACATTCGACGGACAGAGCCGATTATTAGTTTTTATTGTCATACACACACAAAAATTCGTCGACAAGTCAAAATTAACATTCACAAAATTAATAATATATACAATTAACAATAATAATTGTCACATACACACGAAAATAAGTCAACAAATATACACAAAATTATAATAATACAATTAACAACAATAATCCGGATTAAAAAGTCGATCCAGCATTAAACAACTTAACAAACGAGGGCACAAAACTAAGCTCATAACGAGCATGTGACACAGTCACAGGTTGAAGTTTTGGTACAGGCTCTGCAACGGCCCTGAGTGGCCTTACCCGTGCCGGTTGATGTTGGGGAGGAAGGATATTTCGGTGTATAGGGCTGGACAAAATTTTATTACCAAAGGATAGGGCTAGTTTTAAACGACGAGATTGAAGGGTTTGAAGTTGAAACTGATTAAGGAGGGATATGTACGGTATTTTTGGGGCTTTTGAGATTACTAGGAGGGCACGGTATTGCACCCTCTCAACCCGGTCCGACTGTTCCCTAGTCAGCCCGAAATGCCATACAGGGCAACAGTATTCAAGTGTGGAACGTATAAAAGAGAAATAGATGCGTAGGAGGTGTGGTGCAGGGATTCCATGGCGAGCCAACATTTTTAGAGACCTGATGGCCAAATTAGCTTTTTTTAACATGCCATCAACATGTTTATTCCACTTCAGATCTGAAGTGATATGGACGCCGAGCAGTTTAATTTCGGTCACGTGACTGGCGCTGGGAATAGGTGGATTAAAAACTGGCGCAGATTTTAAAAAAGAAAATGTTAAAATTACAGATTTATCAAAGTTGACAGTCATTTTGTCCACCTTTGCCTCTTGACATATATCTTTCATTAATGAACCTGCTCTGCTTGGTAGGTTTTTCCGACAACATTCAATGAGCGACAGATCGTCGACATACTTCCAGCGATCGTCCAGTGTTGTTGCCAAATCATTTATTATGACAAGAAACAAAAGTGGTCCCAAGAGGGTACCTTGGGGAACTCCACAAAAAATGGGCAGTGGGTCGGAGTAGGTGGACTTATATTTTGTCCGTTGACATCTACCAGAAAGAAAACTAGCAATTAAACGTACAAGGAATGAATCTACACCTAGTCCAAGAAGTTTTTTTACAAGAATTTTGTGGCAAATTAAATCAAAAGCTTTTCTTAGATCTATTGCAATAAGATTAATCCAAGAATCTGGTTCATCGAGTTTTTGCAAAATACTGTCAATTATACTTACTAAGTAATGAGATGTAGATGTGTTTGGCATATTTCCAAACTGCCTTGGATCAATTTTGTCCAGAATACGGTCTTTCAGCCATGCTGCAACAAAACTTTCATACACTTTGCTAAAAATGGGTGTCATAGTGATCGGTCGGACACCCGAAAAATCATTGGGCGCATCTTTTTTTGGTATTGGTGTAATGAACCCATTTTTCCAAATTGATGGATACTCACCTGTTTTTGTCACCTGATTAAAAAGGAGTGTTAGGGGGCCACTAAGATAATCTGGAAATGCTTTGATGAGATCAATGGGAATATCTACAGGGGTAATGCTTGTTCTTTTAAGCCTTTTTAATTTGAAAAACACCTGGGACTCTGATATCAAAGGGAAATCAAAAGACTCAGGAGGAGGGGTGGGTATTCCCACGCTCAGCAAAGGCGGGAGGGATTGCACAATGTTACCCAGATGTTTATTAAGGGAGTTGGCTGTTACGACGTCATCTTCATCAATGCCAAAATCGACTCCTTTTTCCACCTTGCCCGTCATCCTTTTGATTCGGTTGTACCACTGGCTTGGTTTGGACTCGAACAGATGATTAACTTTACGTTCTACATATTTGTTCGCGTGTTTTCGAGTGACTTTTCTTAGTTTGTTTTTCAACCTGTTGGCTTGTTGGGTATTACCTTGACGGAAAAGCCATCTCTTTTCCATTACCATTTTCTTAACTTCTTGTGTAATATATGGTCGATCTGACGAGAAACGTTTTGTTGACTTCTCAGGAAAACAGGCCTTGTAATTATGAAGCAAAGCTTCTTGGAAAATAGTAGCTTTTTCGTTGCTACTTTTAGCATCTTGGAATTTTTCCCATTTCTCGCAGCTTAACCATTGGCCAAAAGTCAGAAGTCCCTCACTTGTGATTGGTCGACTGATAGTTACAGTTGTAGTGTAATCGATTTTAATGGAACAGGTGGGGTTAAGTTCAAGAGAAAAGTGGTAACTTCCTCCAATTGGAGCCCCGGTCGTAGGTATGTTGTAAAATTCGTGCATATTTGTGGAAATTCGGTCAAGGGAGGTGCCACCTTTGGTTGTGGGAAAATTGACGAGCTGCTTCAGGCCGATTCCGGCGTCCAGATGATGGAGCTTTAATTCATTGGCATCGCCCATCATGAAAATTCCGCATGATGGGTATTTGCCCAAAACAAAATCCGAACTGAGCTGTAGCTTTTCTACGAATGCTTGGCGGTATTCACTCGTCTGACCCGGCGAGTAATAATACACGCAGAGAGCAATACCAGTGAATTTCCGGGGGAGACGTCGTGGTTTTAGAATGACCCACATTATTTCGTCGTACTCAGTTAAAAAAGGGACATCAAGTCTAGCTGCTTTAAAAATTTCATGGGCATAAATAAGAACTCCGCCACCTTTTTTCCCCAGTGGATGGTCATCAGGTCGTATTTTTATAAACTCATCAAAACCACCTATTTTCAGGAGTTCTGGGTTTTGTCGATGAACTTCAGAAACCATTAGGACAGATGCCTTTGTTGCCTGAGCTAGACTTTCTAACTCAGCCACTTTATCAAAATTTAAACTTTCAGCATTTGCGTAAATAAACCTAGGGAAGGAAAAAACATCAGAATTATAATACTTTACCTTAGTGGTGTTTGATGTTCTTGTTGTAGGTCTTTGTAAGAATATGTTATTTCCCTGGTGGGTGAGGCTGTCATCAGGATTACCCATACCAACCAGGGGCTCAAATTTATTCAGTACTGGAATTTCGGCTGAAACGAAAGAAATTGTGTCCTCGCCATTGGGGGCTGTGAGGGTGGACAGGAGGGGGGAGGTACGGGGATTTGAAACACTGTCGGGGGGCTCGGGGACGTTATCTTTTGTGGGGGGTAGAAAAGTTGATGCTGCTGAGGTAGCGGATCCGGGAAAAACATTCCGACCGACCGAGAAGGCGCAACACACGCTTGGTTGGGGGTATGTTGATGTACGGGAGGGATTGTTGGTAAGGGGGGCCACGGAGGTCCGCAAAAGGTGTAATCGCGATGTTTTTGAATTCGTAACCCCCGTCCAATTAAGTTTTTTGATGCCGGGTTCGGATCCAGAAAAGTATTTTCCTGTCGATTGGTGTGACTGGAGCTACGTCTTTTTGATGTACCGCAACACGCATGCGCGAAAACACATTCTTTTTCCGTACATGATAAAACACAACATAAATCAACGTGGTCAAAATTACACTCATTATTACTGCAAGTTTTCGAAATAAAGCGCGGACATATATGTAAAAAACGACACTTTTTTCTGTGCTTACAGAAACCATTTTCATTAAAATACCGACATATCTTGTTAAATTTGGGAGCCTCTTTCACAAAAAACCTGCATATAATATTACATCCTTTACTGGTTAAGGGCTTGCGCTTAACTTTTTGTTGCACTATTTTCTCGAAAACAATTAACGGTTCATCTTCAGTCGGTTGAATGTTACGAAAATTATTCTCGTCAGTTAACCTTACGTCAGCTAATTTAAGGCCGTGATTAAGTGAACTTGAAAACATCGAGCTTCAAAATTGAAGTTAGGTTAGCCTTCTGTCTTTTAATTCTCTTGAAACCGTCGATTGTCAAAACTTCAAATAGGACTAATTATCAAGTCTTGTGAAAGGTTTTGATTGACAGCTTCCTTTGGTGAGATGCTTCAGCCGAGAAATAATAATATATTTGGCTGCGTCTTGCAAAGCTTGGCTACCGACCAAGGGAGAAGAGAAAATTAGCAGAAGAGCACTATCATTCTCAAGTACAAAATGCCCATGCATATGCAACTGTGACGGCATGCATAGAATGCATTTTAAAATTTATTGTTTTTTCCACTTTATTTCCTAGGGATAGGCTATTTAAAATACCTCATTTGATTAATTCGAAACTAAACAGTGAACTTAGTTGAAAGCTTTCTTCGAAGATTCTTAGAAAACCAAACTTTTCTTACAAATTAAATTAAAAATAAAATAAAACTGAAAGTAAGGAGTGACATTAAAACTTAAAACGAACAGAAATTACTTCGTATATGAAAGGGACTGCTTCCTCATGAACACCCCGCTCTTTACGCTGAAGTTTTTTACTGTTTTAAAAAATAGAGTTAAGAGGAAGAGTCAGACTTTAGCGTGAAGACCGGGGCCTTGATGAGGAAACAGCCGCTTTCATATATGAAGTAATTTCTGTTCGTTTCATGTTTTAATGTCACTCCTTACTTTCAGTTAAAAACACTTGTTTTTATTTAATTTAATTTCTTAGCGTTTTTTAATCAATGCATGTTTTGATTTATGCTCTCCACAGATGAATAATTAAAACGAAATTTGGATATTTATTTTTTTGGCTAAATGGGTTTCTCATAGTTTTGATCGAACGATTTTGAGAAATAAAAAGGAGCGGGAAGGAGGTATAGTTGCCCTCCGATTATTTGGTTACCTAAAAAGGCAACTAGAACTTTTAATTTTTTACGAATTTTTTTATAAGTAAAATTATTAGTAAAAATAAATTTTATTAGTTAAAGACATACGTAACTTACAAATTAGCTTACGTAAGGAACTTCTGTATTCTCACATTGTTATTACATATATGAGGGGGGTTCACCCCCTCGTCAGTACCTCCCTCTTCACACTAGAGCTTAAATTTTGTCCCGATTTCTTAAGAATGACCCCTGAATTACAAAAGCCGTAGAATAAATAGTTGAAATTCTAAAAATACTTTAGCGTAGAGAGCGAGGTGTTAGGAGGAGGTGATCCCCTCATATGCGTAATAATTTCTGTTCCTTTTAAGTTTTAATGCTGCTCCTTACTTTCAGTTGAAAAAAACTTTGTCATTTTTATTTTTTCATTGTTTTTTTTTAATAATGCTAGGAAAACCTGCGCTCCCTTCATGGAAATTTTCTTCCTCCATGAAAAGTTTCCCCAATATTTCCCTCTCTTGTCAACCCTGCCCCCAACCAAATGAAAACGCCCCAAAAACGTCTGTACACTTCCCAATAATCATTACTGTATGTAAGCACTGGTCAGTGTTTGTAACTTGTAGCCCCTCCCATGGGGACTGTGGGGGAGTAAGTCGTCCCCAAAGAAATAGTTATAAGGATTTCCGACTACGCTGAATAAAATGGCTATCTCAGAATTTTGATCCGGTTACTTTGGAAAAATAATTAGCGTGGGACGGGGGCCTAGGTACCCTCCGACTTTTTGGTCACTTAAAAAAGGCACTAGAACTTTTCATTTCCATTAGAATGAGCCCTTTTGCAGCATTCTAGGGCCACTGGGTTGATACGATCACCCCTGAAAAAACAACAACAAATAAACACGCATCTGTGATCTGCCTTCTGACAAAAAATACAAAATTCCACATTTTTGCAGATAGGAGCTTGAAACTTCTACAGTAGGGTTCTCTGACACGCTGAATCTGATGGTGTAATTTTCGTTAAGATTCTATAGCTTTTAGCTGGCGCTCCCAGCTTAGCCCCCTCCCACGCTAATTATTTTCCCAAAGTCAACGGATCAAAATTCTGAGATAGCCATTTTATTCAACGTAGTCGAAAAACCTTATAACCATGTCTTTGGGGACGACTTACTCCTCCATAGTTCCCGTGGGAGGGGCTAAAAGTTAAAAACTTTGACCAGTGCTTACATATAGTAATGGTTATTGGGAAGTGTACTGGTGTTTTCAGGAGGATTTTTTGGTCGGGGGGAGGGGTCGAAAAGAGGGGGATATACTGGGGGAACTTCCCATCGAGGACTTGGTCATGGGGGAAGAAAATTTCCATGAAGGGAGTGCTGGATTTACTAACATTATTAAAAAAAAAACAATGAAAAAATATATATGAAAAAGTTTTTTTTCAGCTGGAAGTAAGGAGCAGCATCAAAACTTAAAACGAACAGAAATTTTTACCCATATGAGGGGCTCACCTCCTCCTAATACCTCGCTCTTTACGCTAAAGAATTTTTAGTAATGTCAACTATTTATTCTACGGCTTTTGTGATTCAGGGGTCATTCTTAATGAATTGGGCCAAAATTTAAGATCTAGTGTAAAGAGAGAGGTACTGACGACGGGGTGAACCCTCTCATATCTGTAATAAAAATATGAGAATAAAAAATTCTTCACGTAAGCTAGTTTATAAGTTACGTATATCTTTTACTAATAAAAAGATTCGTAAAAAATTAAATTTCTAGTTGCCTTTTTTATTAACCAAAAAAATTGGAGGGCAACTAGGCTTCCTCCCCCGCTCTTTTTTCTCAAAATCATTCGATCAAAATTATGAGTAAGCCATTTAGCAAAAAAAAGAATAATAATAAAAAAAAATCAAAGTCCGTTTCAATTATTACTCTGCGGAGAGCCAAAATCAAAACATGCATTTATTCAAAAACGTTCAGAAATTAAATAAAAAAACAAGTTTTTTCAACTGAAAGTAAGGAGCGACATTAAAACTTAAAACGGACAGAAATTACTTCGTATATAAAAGGGGCTGCTTCCTCATCAACGCCCCGCTCTTTACGCTAAAGTTTTTTACTGTTTTAAAAAGAAGAGTTGAGAGAAAGAGTCAAACTTTAGCGTAAAGAGCGGGGCGTTGATGAAGAAGCAGCCCCTTTTATATACGAAGTAATTTCTGTTCGTTTTAAGTTTTAATGTCGCTCCTTACTTTCAGTTGAAAAAACTTGTTTTTTATTTAATCTATTTAAAATCAGCATTAAAATGCGATTCTTTTGATGTAGCTATTGGTACCAAAATTCCATTTTTTTAGAGTTTCGGTTACTATTGAGCCGGGTCGCTCTTTACTACAGTTCGTTACTACGAACTGTTTGATAAAATTGGAGGACAAGCAATATAAACAAAGGTATTGTATTTCAAATGACAATACAATTAAGTATGTAACTACAAAGAAGGATAGAATGTAAGGAAAATGAATTTGTAGGAAAATGAAAAGCTTCCTCATCAACGCCCCGCTCTTTACGCTAAAGTTTTTTACTGTTTTAAAAAGAAGAGTTGAGAGAAAGAGTCAAACTTTGGCGTAAAGAGCGGGGCGTTGATGAAGAAGCAGCCCCTTTTATATACGAAGTAATTTCTGTTCGTTTTAAGTTTTAATGTCGCTCCTTACTTTCAGTTGAAAAAACTTGTTTTTTATTTAATGTATTTAAAATCAGCATTAAAATGCGATTCTTTTGATGTAGCTATTGGTACCAAATTCCATTTTTTTAGAATTTCGGTTACTATTGAGCCGGGTCGCTCTTTACTACAGTTCGTTACTACGAACTGTTTGATAAAGTTGGAGGACAAGCAATATAAACAAAGGTATTGTATTTCAAATGACAATACAATTAAGTATGTAACTACAAAGAAGGATAGAATGTAAGGAAAATGAATTTTCCTGTTACCGGTACTAGACGATTAATCTTGTAAGTACGGCTCTTGTATTGGAACCCCCTGTGGAACTCTGGGATCAAAGCATCCATGAAGAATCCTTTCAGCTTGGGAAAAATCTCTTCGGTCCAAAAGCCTGGATCGCGGTCTATCTTTTCAATGTAGAGGTCTCTCTGGGTAAAAATCATGAAAAAGCAAGTATATAGCTGAGCACATTCAAGCTGACATTGTACTTGGTAAAAGTAGTCGTGGCCTCGTTTGGGGTTGACCAGTCCATTCTTTCCAACTTCCATGCAATAGTCCGCCTTAGACTCTTTTCGGTTCTTTATCCACTAGCCTATCCCCAAATTTCTCGCAGTTTCGCAGTTCCATAACTCGCTTTGATTTAATTTTCCCCATGATTTCGGCTTTGTGTGCACAACTTTCCCGAAGGCTCCTGACTATTTCTCATTTCTAGGTTTCTTCATTGCATTGAA